>NC_084630.1:15957930-16257930 GCF_033978795.1 Nerophis ophidion | reverse complement strand
GGCGCCAGCGCCCCCCGCGACCCCGAACGGGAATAAGCGGCAGAAAATGGGTGGGTGGATTATTGACACAAATACCAACTTAATACTGAGAAAAAGCTAACCTAACCTAGTGTTTTTGTGTTTTGTTTTCCTTTAACACTAGCATTAAGGTTACAATCGGTTTTTCTATTCAATGTTCCCATTTATCATTTTTAAAAACATGTCTTTGAATCAATTATTTATGTTGAGCCACTTAGTGATTTATGTGTTTTTCACAAAGAACATATTTGTGTTTCAGGTATAGCAAACCAGTCGACTGCATTAAAAACCTCACTTCATTTATTTTTTGCTATTTGTTTTAAAGACATACGCTCCACTTTTATCATGTTTTATTACAGAGGTGTCAAACTCTGGGGCCACATGGAGGAAAACCCGTTAACAAAAGGGCCAGACTGGTAAAATCATGGCATGATAACATATAAATAAAGACAACTTTAGATTGTTTTCTTTGTTCGAAAATAGAACAACCCCATTATGAAAATTTACAAATTATGTTGTTGTTGTTGGGGATCCTTTTTTTTATTATTATTATTTTTTTTTTCTTTGTCATGAAAAAGGGAGGTTTTTGTGGTTGGTGCACTAATTGTAAGTGTATATTGGGTTTTTTATGTTGATTTAATTTAAAAAAGAAAAAAAAAGTTTTATTTATTTATTTATTTATTTTTTGAAGAAAAATTAATAAAAAATTCTTCTGCGGCCCGGTACCAATAGGGCCACGGCCCGGTACCCCGCGGCCCGGTGGTTGGGGACCACTTCTTTAACCAAACAATTATTCATTTTATTGAAGTCATTCTTTACTTTTTATCTTATTAGTTATGCAATAGATTTTATTCTATTTATTTATTAAAAAATCATTTTTATCTTTATACTTTTTACTTGTATCTTATCCATATGCCAACTCATGTTTCATTCCATGTTTTATTATTTTTACTTTTAAGCGTTTATCAGTGGGAGTGTGAGAATGAGATATTTTTAAGTGTTCTTTCTTAATCCATAGTCATGTTTAAAGCAGCTCGTATTTTCCTATGTAGTGTGTCTTCCTGTGACCTCCTTGCTTTTATCTTATGTCTGCTAGTAAACTCTTTGTTTTGCCTTAAGGGCTCCTGTTTGTCAGCTCACATAGCTTTTTTGGCCAGTTCCTTATCTGTTTTGAAGAAGCAGCCGTGGTCCTTTCTGGGCTGGCGGGGCTGTTTTTGCTATACTTTGTTGACAATATGGCATGAAAGTAATTCTCCACATTTTGTATACTATTACTAATAAACAGTGTTAGCACTTTTTTGGCTTTGACCCAGTAATTATAAATTTTATAGAAGTCATTTTTTACTTTTTATCTTATTAGTTATGTGAGATTGTATTTGGTTCTATTTATTTATTTCATAATATTATTTATCTTTATACTTTTTACTTGTATAAACTTGTACTTGTACATATTCCAACTCATGCTTTATTCCATGTTTTATTATTTTTACTTTCCAGCTTTCCTCAGACGAAGTGTTAGAATGAGTTTTTTTAAGTGTCCTTTCTAAATCTGTAGTCATGTTTACAAGTGATTGAAAATGGATGGATAAATGTTTAAATCAGCTAGTATTTTCCCATGTGGTGTGATGCTGTTTTGGCCAGTTCCTTATCAGTTTTGAAGTAGCAGCTGTACTCTTTTCTGGACGGGATGGGCATGACAATATGGCATGAAAGTAACTCTCCACATTGTGTATACTGTCACTAATAAGCAGTTTAAGCACGTAATCATGCTCTCTCGTGGCAGAAGATACAAAGAATTGCTATTGTGACATCCAGTGGACACATTTGAAAACAACAATTTTTTTTCCATTCAAAAAAATTACTGCTCATTTTTGTACTTAGCAAACTCATTTTGCGGGCCGGATAAAACCTGTTTGGGGCCTGATCCGGCCCACGGGTCTTTGTTTGTGTTCAGTGTTTACAGACGACTGTGCAGACAACAACAAACAATGTGTGTGCAGACAACAACAAACAATGTGTGTGCAGACAACAACAAACAATGTATGTCCTTCAGCTGATCGAGGTGACCGATGAAAGAAGCGGAAGGATGGGCTTTTATGTGACACTTTTATTGATCAGGATGAATATGATGATCTGAAATGTGGACCCTGTTCCTGAACTGATAAGGATTTGGACAGCAGGTGTGTCAGGTGAGTCTTAGCTGCTTTATTGATGCCTGAACAATCTTCATCTCACTTCTCAGGTCCATCACAGGCTGCACGCGCAGATAAAACATCAACAATGCAGTAAGTCATTGATCAAAGTTACCGCGTCGTCACCAAAAAATTGTTTACTTGACAGTTCGCAGCTTGACTTTGAACGCGGTATTCTTTTCTCTGCCGACATGTTCTCAAATAAATTTGAAAAACAACACAAGTAAAAGGAGAAGTAGAAAAACAAGGAAATAGAAAAACATAAAAAACAGTAAAAATAAAAATAAAAAGTAGAAAAAGGAGGGTCTGTGTATCTTCCGTTAATTCAATTTTTTAAATAAAAACAAAAAACTACAATAAAAGCATTACAAACATGTGTTTTTCCAATATTTGTTTACAAACACAACATTTAGAAAATGGATAAGGAATTGTTCTTCCAATTTCCAAGACAATTTGAGTGTTTACCAATCAGTTGCACAATATAATCAGTCAATTTAGAATCACTGAGTGACAAATGTTAAATATTTGAAAAAAATAAATTAAAACCACTCTGAACCGGGCCGGTAAAATATGTTAATTTGCATATCTTTGTAAAGGAAATGGCAGCGCAATTTCTAATGTTGCAATTATCATAAACATATTTAAAAAATATATATATTTTCATACCACTGATATGTTTGGCTTTGTTAAAACAAAGAAATTAACTTTATTTAAAACGCCATCAGTCCTGTCTTCGTCTGTTTGTTCACCTGCAAGCCCAAGTCTACAGATTTCTACTTCCAGGTAAATTTGATGCTTCAAATGTGCAAAAGCTAGTTTAAATGCCCCCTATTTTCCAATTGTGTACAAAATCGGAAAAATAAATTGTACATTACAAAAAATTACTTGATATATATATTTTTGCGTTAGTTTTATATTGACAAAACGAATGAACGAAACGTCCACGGATAAGAAGAGAATGGAAAAACAAGAGTGGATAAAGTAGTTGTGTACTTCAAGGGACATTCGTTTTGTTTTAAAATGGAAATTTTTCACTTATTTTTTCCCCCATGTTTGTTTTAAAATGCTAAATTGAAACAGAATGTTATCCGTTTTTTGTCATCGGTTTTCATTGATGTTTGAAAATCAAAATTGGGAATTAAAACAATTGAAAAACTGTTTACTCGATTTCCGGTTCACGGTTTGGACGAATAGGGGAATTGCTCATGTGATCTCCCAGGGAGAGCAAACAAGGGAAAAATATATATTTTTTAAATATCCCCAGGTGACCCGGGAAGAAAAAGGCAAAACAGCCCAAATTATGAAAAATGCCAAAAATTGTCAAAATTCCCTCCCGGGAAAGAAGTTCTAAGTACCTGGGTGGAATCAGTTCCAGGATTTTATTCATAAGGGAAATATAAAAATATGTGTCCAGGACAGCGCCCCCTATGCTGCGGACACGCGTGTCGGACCGAGCCCCAGGTCGTGGAAGCCATCAGCAATTGTATGAAAAAAGAACCCCGATTTATTTTTCCTTTAGGGACTTGCTCAATGTTTTGTCCGATAGAGCGCCCCCTAGGCTGACACGTGTGTCGGGATGAGTCCACGACGTTCAGGTCCTGGAAGCCGTCAAAAAGGAAGACTGGGACGAGGCGGTGAAATTTGTCATAATTGTGTACCATAAAAGGGACAAGCGGTAGGAAATGGATGGATGGACGTGTACCATAATAGCTCATTTTGTCTCGGACACATTTCTTGATAATTCAGTCTCTTAACACATGGCGCACCTCAACACGAGATGAAGGTGTTTTGGTCGACCAGGAAAAAAAAAAATAATCAAAGAGGGTAAAACCTCTTACCTACTTCAATTTTATACTTTGAAAAAAAAATCAAAAATCAAAATGGGAGTAGCTCCCATTTTCGACCTATGTGACATTTCGAAACTCATTCTGGGAAGGGATTTTTGACCATTTTTTTTTTGGCATTTTTTACATTTTGTGCTGTTTTTGCCTTTTTCTTTCCCGCTTCCCTGTGAGTCATTTCTGGGTGTATTTTTGACATGTTGGCTTTTACCGGGACTTTTGGCATTTTTCACATTTTGGGCTGTTTTTACCTTTTTCTTCCCCGCTTCCCTGTGAGTTTTTCCTGTGTGTATTTTTGATATTTTAGCTTTTCCCGGGATATATGGTACTCAAACTCGGGTGGATATTTTTTACTATTGTTGGCATTTTTCACATTTTGGGCTGTTTTTGCCTTTTTCTTCCCTGCTTCCCTGTGAGTCATTCCTGGGTGTATTTGTGACATTTAAGCTTTTCCTAGGACTTATGGTACTCTAACCCAGGTAGGTATTTTTGACCATCTTTGACATTTTTCACATTTTGGCCTGTTTTTACCTTTTTCTTCCGCGCTTCCCTGTGAGTTTTTCCTGGGTGTGTTTTTGACATTTTAGCTTTTCCGGGGATCATGGTACTCAAACCCGGTAGGTATTTTTGACACTTTATGGCATTTTTCACTTTTTGGGATGTTTTTGCCTTTTTCTTCCCCGCTTCCCTGTGAGTCATTCCTGGGTGTATTTTTGACATTTTGGCTTTTCCCGGGACTTATAGTATTCAAACCCGGGTAGGTATTTTTGACAATTTTTGGCATTTTTCATATTTTTGGCTGTTTTTGCTTTTTTCTTTCCCGCTTCCCTGTGAGTCATTCCTAAGTGTATTTTTGACATTATAGCTTTTCCCGTGACTTTTGGTACTTTTTGGCATTTTTCACATTTTGGGATGTTTTTGGCTTTTTCTTCCCCGCTTCCCTGTGAGTCATTCCTGGGTGTATTTTTGACATGGTCATTTTGACTCTTCCCTGGACTTATGGAACTCAAACCCTGGTAAGAATTTTTGTAAAGTTTGTAAAGTTAAAATTTAAATGACAATAAAAGGAACTCTCAGTTATCCGGGTCCTTGTCTGTGAGTGACTTGGAAAAAAAGTAGAAGAAGATTGACCTGCCTGTAATTATTTAATGTAAGAAAAAAATAAATATTTGGAATTCAAATAAGGGCAGGGGAAAAAATATCAACACTGGGTGGAGGAAGCAGTGCCAGGAAAAAACTATGGGAAAAAATAAAGTGGCCCTAGGAAGACGGGTAAAAAGACTGAGCACAAAAACAAAGTATCAGAAGAAACAGCAAAGAGAGAATACTTGCTCGAAACTTGGCAGGAAGAAGGTTGGCGTGGTCGAGATTCATGGAGGGAATGAAAGAAAGAACCAGCAAAGGACAGGTGTGTGCAATCACTAGAAGTGCGTTCAAGCCTTCCCGCCTTCCCGGGCTGCCATGACAACTGGGGAGAGAGAGAGACCAGAACGGGAGCAGGGTGGCCAGGAAAAGCACACAAGAGAAAAACAGTAATGTAACAGCAAAGAGATTTCTTTCAAGGAGTTTGGAGATTGAAAGACGCAGCAGTGTTGCAGCCAGTTTGAAACAAGACGGGTGTTAGCAGAAATAAATGCTACGTTACGCTGGCCAAGAGATATCAGTGGGACTAAAAAAAAAGCAACCACAATGCAAATAAAAGGCAATTGTTGTGCAAGAAAAATGTCTGTCATAAAAAATGAACCACTACGGAAATAATTGTTCGACCCTACAATCGCTACTGTCATTGCCGATGGACAGGCTGTGTATCTTTTAAGTGTGTGGTGTTTGGACTGTTGTGCTATTGGTTTATGCAGATGAACTAAACTTGGTACTACAAAACCCATACATTGATTTTTGGGAAATCCTTTTCATCTTAAATTCAATTTGGAATTTATCAATGGAAAACCCCTTGAGATGCGGCATATCCTTTTCAAGGGGGACCAAAGACATTTAAAATTAACACAATACAGTACAACACAGGACAAGTTACACAAAGAATCAGTTACAGACATTCATTTAGGACAATTTTTTCGGATACCTCTCACACTGCAAAAATTCAGTGTTCAAAAACAAAAACAAAAATACAAAAATTAGGGGTATTTTATTTGAACTAAGCATAATTATCTGCCCATAGAACAAGAAGATTTGGCTTGTCAAGACTTTCCAAAACAAGAACAATTAGCTAACCTCAAGGAACCCCAAAATAACTTAAAATAAGTATATTCTCACTAATGAAAAGTGCACTTTTCTTGGTAGAAAAACAAATGATACCTTTTTACTCAATATGTTGAAAAATACTCTTAAATTAAGTAAATGCTAGTGGCACTATCTTGACATAATGATATGTGCTCGGCATTATGATTCTTTTTGTCATGCTTGAAGTAAGAAATTATTACTTTCAAAAAGTAGTTTGTGAGTGTTAATGACACAGCATTGCAATAGTTCATATTCTAGTTTCAATCATGTTTTATTCAATATAGGTCATAAAATCTCAGCTACAAGCTGTTACATCTTGCTGGGGTCATTTAGGACCAAAATACTTAAAACAAGTAAAACACACTAACATAAAATCTGCTTACTGAGAAGAGTTTTCTTATCAGACAAAAAATAAGCAAATATCAGCCTTATTTGAGATATTTTAATCTTACATGGATTTAAATATTTGCAGTGTAGCTCACACAACTCTCTCAGAATGTACAATATTTAGTAAATAAAATAAATATAATATCATTAAATTACACTCCAACCAAGGACACACTACATACAGTGGCATTCAGTTTTAAGATAAACAAAAAGAGACATTTTGAAGGGACCAATGGTTGATGAAGACCTCAGTGAGAGAGGCAGATGATTATGTACAACTTCAAATACGTCTACACAGGGTGTTAAACAAAAAATTAAGAGGTTTAAGGTATTAAAACAAACAATGTCCGCATAGTCAATAATTGGTCAAATAAGTTGAGAGATGATTTCCCTTCTGACTTGAAATGTAAAAAAGTTTGATGATCTGTATAGTGGCATTAGGCAGGGGTATGTTCTCTTAATGATATAGACGATATGTCCGTGGAGGGAGATGTGGTCAGCGCTGCCTGCAGGAGCAAAGGTCACCACCTCTGGTTGTGGTGCTGAGGACAGAGCACCATCAGACGAGGGCGTGGCAGTGCTGACGGCGAGACACAGCTGGCAATTGATTAGATTTCGCAGGTTGTACGTGGTAATCTAATCACCTGTTGTCTTAACAGTAAGCGGCTGGGAGAGGGAAGAGGATACGGACGTGGCTGAAAAGTTGCGTCCTTCAGGAGAAAAATCTTTTGTTAAAAACCCAAGTTTATTAAAGCCTTGTTAAAACCTGCACGCTAGAACCCTGCGGAACTCCTTTTTCCACGATGCTGAGGCTGGACACTGCATCATTAAAAGCAACACATTGGAGTCTCGTATGGAGATAGGCATTCAACCAGAGGAGAGCATTTCTACTAAGGCCTACCGATTGAAGTTTGTCAAGGAGAATGTAGTGGTTCAACTAGATCAAAAGCCATTGAGAGGTCATGGAATATCGCACCTGTGCATTTATTTTGTTCAAAAGAGGAGAATACATCATTCGTAAATTTGTCTCAGCCAGAACAAAGGGCAGATTGAAAGGAGACAATACATTAACTTCATTAAGGTAATTGTATAGTTGTGGAGAAATATATTTGAACATTTTTTCTATAGTGCTACAAAGAAAAATACCACTTCAGCACAATTAATGATTATAGCAACGGGCGTTAAGCATAAGAGTCTAGCATTAAAAGATTACAGTTGGTACAAAATGCGGCTGCTAGACTTTTGACAAGAACAAGAAAGTTTGATCATATTACGCCTATACTGGCTCACCTGCACTGGCTCCCTGTGCACTTAAGATGTGACTTTAAGGTTTTACTACTTACGTATAAAATACAACACGGTCTAACTCCATCCTATCTTGACGATTGTATTGTACCATATGTCCCGGCAAGAAATCTGCGTTCAAAAGACTCCGGCTTATTAATGATTCCTATAGCCCAAAAAAAGTCTGCGAGCTATAGAGCGTTTTCCGTTCGGACTCCAGTACTCTGGAATGCCCTCCCGGTAACAGTTCGAGATGCTACCTCAGTAGAAGCATTTAAGTCTCACCTTAAAACTCATCTGTATACTCTAGCCTTTAAATATACCTCCTTTTTAGACCAGTTGATCTGCCGCTTCTTTTCTTTTTTCTCCTATGTCCCCCCCCTCCCTTGTGGAGGGGGTCCGGTCCGATGACCATGGATGAAGTACTGGCTGTCCAGAGTCGAGACCCAGGATGGACCGCTCGCCTGTGTATCGGTTGGGGACATCTCTACGCTGCTGATCCGCCTCCGCTTGGGATGGTTTCCTGTGGACGGGACTCTCGCTGCTGTCTTGGATCCGCTTTGAACTGAACTCTCACGGCTGTGTTGGAGCCACTATGGATTGAACTTTTACAGTATCATGTTAGACCCGCTCGACATCCATTGCTTTCGGTGCCCTATGGAGGGGGGGGGGGGGGGGGGGTTGCCCACATCTGAGGTCCTCTCCAAGGTTTCTCATAGTCAGCATTGTCACTGGCATCCCAGTGGGTGTGAATTCTCCCTGCCCACTGGGTGTGAATTTTCCTTGCCCTTTTGTGGGTTCTTCCGAGGATGTTGTAGTCGTAATGGTTTGTAAAGTCCTTTGAGACATTTATGATTTAGGGCTATATAAATAAACATTGATTGATTGATTGAGTTGTGTGATAATGCATACATAATTATTCTATCAATGAAAGAAAGGCATCTATATGCTAAACATGCTTGATTTATCATTAAACACCTTTGACTTGTTGAGAAAAATGTCTCTTTCATAAATAAATAAATATAAATGAATGAGGTAGATCCCCTCCACTTGCTCCATTGAAAAGTAGTACCCTGCGCCCAGTGCCACCCACTGGTTTAAATGTAGATAATGGGTTTCACTATACAAAGCGCTTTAGATTTTCTCTAGAAAAAAAGCACTATCTAAATAGAAATCACTTCTTCTGTGTGAGGTGAAATGCAAATGAATTAGTCACACGATTAAATCTTCAATGTCAATTGGAAGTAGGACCCTGCCTAAGTGCTTTAAAGGAGATAAAAAATATCCTGGGATTACATTTTAGCAGCAAGGATCAGCTGCATAATACATGAACGTGTGGCATGATTTCACCTGCCATAAGTTCCATGTAAGGATGCACTTTCTGTGTATAATGAAGATGAGAAAATGACGAGACTCAGTCAGTGGGTCCTCGGATTATTGATAACTCACTTTGCTTCAGCTCTCCGTGGAATTCCTTGTGCAGGGGTGTCAAACTCAAATGCAGAGTGGGCCAAAATTTAAAACTGAACAAAGCCACGAGCCAATGTTGAACAAATTAACCTTTTTTATTGGGACCCAAACAAGTTTTGCATTGAAAATTGAACAAGCAAGGCTTATATAACTTTATAGTGACATGCAAAATCAAGTTTCTAATAATAAATAAAAATCAATGGCATATCAAATAAAACTTGAATGCCTCTTTTCTTTTTGGAGCCTTCTGAGGTAAATATCAAAATTAACTTTTTCCAGGGATAATAATATTGAAAATAAAATAACAATGAATGAATCAAACATTCAAGCCTTGAGAAAGTGCATGAATTAAACTTTAATTATTGCTCAGTTTGTTACACTGATTTGCTTTAACCCTGAATATGGAACAAGCAACGCTTATATAACTTAATAGTGCAAAATCAACTTTCAAAAAACAAACAAAAAAACATCAATGGTATATAAAATACAATTTAAATAAAACAAATGTAATGCTTCTTTTCTATTTGCAGCATTCTGAGGTAAATATCAACATTAACTTTTTCGACAGGCTAATACATTTGAAAATAAAATAATGAGGTGGGCGGGATTCGGTGGTAGCGGGGGTGTATATTGTAGCATTCCGGAATAGTTAGTGCTGCAAGGGATTCTGGGTATTTATTCTGTTTGTTGTGGTTACGGTGCGGATGTTCTCCCGAAATGTGTTTGTCATTGTTGTTTGGTGTGGGTTCACAGTGTGGCGCATATTTGTAACGGTGTTAAAGTTGTTTATACGGCCACCCTCAGTGTGACCTGTATGGCTGTCGACCAAGTATGCATTGCATTCACTTGTGTGTGTGTGTGTGTGTGTGTGTGTGTGTGCGTGTGAGTGTATGTGTGTGTGTGTGTGTGTGTGTGTGTGTGTGTGTGTGTGTGTGTGTGTGTGTGTGTGTGTGTGTGTGTGTGTGTGTGTGTGTGTGTGTGTGTGTGTTAAAGCCGCATATATTATGTGACTTGGCCGGCACGCTGTTAATAAGGAGGAAAAGCGGACGTGACGACAGGTTGTAGAGGACGCTAAAGGCAGTGCCTTAAAGGCACGCCCCCAATATTAATGTCCGGATGGAAATCGGGAGAATTTTGGCTAATGGTTGCCCCGGGAGATTTTCAGGAGGGGCACTGAACTTCAGGAGTCTCCCGGGAAAATCGGGAGGGTAGGCAAGTATGAGTATTAGCAGTGAATGCCGCTGTATAATACCGGCGGGCCAGCTCTAATGTTAATTTGATATTGCCTCAAGGGCCACATTTAATTACAGGGCGGGCCAGAGTTTGACATCCATATCCTAGTCCATACGACTGCAAAGGTTGAAGATGGGAAAACGCCCCGTTGAATTCGGAAAAAATGGCTGTGCTTGCATCCTCTGTAACGTAATGCATACTTGCCAACCCTCCCAATTTTCCCGGGAGACTCCCGAATTTCAGTGCCCCTCACAAAATCTCCCGGGGCAACCATTCTCCCGAATTCTCCCGATTTCCACCCAGACAACAACATTGAGGGTGTGCCTTAAAGGCACTGCCTTGGCGTGCCGGCCCAGTCACATAATATTGACGGCTTTTCACACAAACACACAAGTGAATGCAAAGCATACTTGGTCAACAGCCATACAGGTCACACTGAGGGTGGCCGTATAAACAACTTTAACACTGTTGCAAATATGCGCCACACTGTGAACCCACACCAAACAAGAATGACAAACATATTTCGGGAGAACATCTGCACTGTAACACAACTTAAAGACAACAGAACAAATACCCAGAACCCTTTGCAGCACTAACTCTTCCATGACGCCACACTATATATCCCCCGCTACACCACCCCCACCTCAACCCTGCCCCCCCAACCCCACCCAGTTCCCCATCTCCCGAATTTGTTGGTCTCAAGGTTGGCAAGTATGACGTACTGACTGGTTTCTTCAGACAGAATGAAAAATGCAATTTACTTAAGGTAACACGGAGAGGAATCCTTCACAAATCCAAGCCAATGCAATATGAAGTTTTCATACACATTTTCCAGGTCAAATTCAAGAACTTTAAGGGATCATCGCATATTTACAAGCCATGATCGGATCGGTCACGTCAGACTAGCCCCATAAAAATTTAATGTAAAATATTCACTTGTACCCCACCTTCCGCCCAAATGCAGCTGGGGTAGGCTCCAGCACCCCCTGCCATCCCATATGGGACAAGGGGTAAAAAATGGATGGACGGATTGTCATGATCCGTGGACCGGATCATGTTTTTTGTTATTTCTGTGTGTTTTGGACTCCCTTAGTTCCTGTTGGGCCCTGTGATGAGGTGAAGAGTTGTCCATGCTCTACTCCGCCTTAAGCCCAAATGCAGCTGTGATGGGCTCCAGCATCTCCCGTGACCCCAACAAGGAAAAGGGTAGAAAATGGATGGTTGGATGGATGGATAGTTCCTGTTGTTGTGCACCCTTGAGTTTGCTTAGTTACCATAGCTACTTATTATTTTCACCTGCCTCTGATTGGTGTTTGGGACACTCACCTGTTTCTCGAACAGTAATCAGAGGCATTATTTCAGCCTGCATTTGCCAGTCAGTTGGCCTGGCTTCTCTGTTTGCTACACGCAACTGGTTACGTAAGTTTTGCTTGTCTCCTAGCCAATGCTAAGTGTTAGCTTCGAGTGCGATTGGCACGCGTTTTTTTTGGTGCTGCTTTGATTGTTCTGAGGATTAAATCATATTCCTACCTGCAAGTCCTGTCCGGAGTGGTCCGTTTCCATCCCGGGGGAACAAACTGCGCAGCAAGCTGCGACACCCCACCCCATTGACTTTTTTTTTCTTTTAGTTTAGGTGGCAACCACTCCAGGGTGTACCCTGTCTTATGCCCAAATGCAGCTGGGGTAGGCTCCAGCACCACCCGCGAGCCTGAGAGGGATAAGCGGTACAAAATGGATTGATGGATGGATGGACTTTTTTCTTCAAATTTGTATGACTTTTACACCCAAACCTTGCAACTTTTTCCCACAAACTTTTGACTTTTTCAAAGTAATGCGTAAGTATTATTTCCATTTCTTGAATTTAGTAAAATACAGTTCAACCTCAAGTAATAGCCCAGACAAAGAAGTGCAATTGTTGTGACTCAGCTAGCAGAGGAAGTAATGAACAGGCTAACATTACCATAAAATGCTGCATATTTTCTCCACAGTCACAGCTGTACATTTATACTAATGTGTCACTTTCCATGACTCTGGACCAGGGGTCACCAGCCTTTTTGAAACCAAGAGCTACTTCTTGGGTACTGATTAATGCAAAGGGCTACCAGTTTGACACACACTTTAAAAAATTGCCAGAAATAGCCAATTTGCTCAATTTACCTTTAATAAATAAATCTATATTCCGGTATATATAAAAAAAAAAAGGGTGTCATTCCGTAGAGAATAAATGATGAAAAAAACAACTTAATTGAACTGTTTAAAAGAGGAGAAAACAAGAAAAAAATGAAAATAAAATGTTGAAATATAGTTTATCTTCAATTTCGACTCTTTAAAATTCAAAATTTAACCGAAAAAAAGAAGAGAAAAACTAACTAATTCAAATCTTTTTGAAATAAATTGAAAAAAGAATTTATGGAACATCATTAGTAATTTTTCCTGATTAAAATTAATTTAAGAATTTTGATTACATGTTTTAAATAGGTTAAAATCCAATCTGCATTTTGTTAGAATATATAACAAATTGAACCAAGTTATATTTCTAACAAAGACAAATCATTATTTCTTCTAGATTTTCCAGAAAAAAAATATTAAAAGAAATTCAAAAGACTTGGAAATAAGATTTAAATTTGATTCTACAGATTTTCTCGATTTGCCAGAATATTTTTGGGGAATTTTAATAATGAAGAAATATTTCACAAATATTCTTCGTCGAAAAAACCGAAGCTAAAATGAAAAATTAAATTAAAATGTAGTTATTATTCTTTACAATATAAAAAAAATACTTGAACATTGATTTAAATCGTCAGGAAAGAAGAGGAAAACAATTAAAAGGTAAAAAGGTATATGTGTTTTAAAAATCTTAAAATAATTTTTAAGGTTGTATTTTTTCTCTAAAATTTTCTTTCTGAAAGTTATAAGAAAGACAGTAAAAAAATAAATAAATTCATTTAAACAGGTGAAGACCAAGTCTTTAAAAGTTTTTGGGGGATTTTCGAATTCAATTTGAGTTTGGTCTCTTAGAGTTAAAAATGTCGAGCAAAGCGAGACCAGCTTGCTAGTAAATAAATAAAATGTAAAAAATAGAGGCAGCTCAATGGTAATTGCTGCTATTTGAGCTATTTTTAGAACAGGCCAGCAGGCGACTCATCTGGTCCTTACGGGCTTCCTGGTGCCCGCGGGCACCGCGTTGGTGACCCCTGCTCTGGACAATCCAAAAAATTGAAAGGAAATTTTGGCTGTGACAAAACACTTTTTGACAAGACCTGCTCTTCGACTTCTGTCGTTGTTCTGGGTCGCTCATTGACAAGTAAAACAAAAGGAGACATTTTGCGTGTGCAATAGTTTCGGATTCCAAACACATCAATGAAATTGTGATTTGTTTTCCATTTTAAAAGCTGAAAAACAAGAAAGTGGAACAATAAGGAAAAATACAACAAGAAAAGTAGGAATACAAGAAAGTTAAAAAAACAAGAAAGATGAAAAACAGAAAGTAGAAAAAACACATGGTACAAAACAGAGAAAAGGAAAACTACAAAAAGAAAAACCAGAAAAAAGATTTGACAACAAGAAAAGTCCATCCATCCATCCATTTTCTACCGCTTATTCCCTTTGGGGTCTCAGTTACAATCGGGCAGAAGGCGGTGTACACCCTGGACAAGTCGCCACCTCATCGCAGGGCCAACACAGATAGACAGACAACATTCACACCCCCATTCACACACTAGGGTCAATTGTGAGGCAGACGCACAAACCCCTCTGCCACCATGAAGCCCACACAAGAAAAGACAAGAACTCAAGAAAGTTTAAAAATGAAGTAGAAGAATGATTAATGAGAAGGGTCTTCCATTCATTCGATTTCAAATTCTGAAACGCAAATCAGAAAACAAAATTACAATAATTAATTGCAGTTTTTCGATATTTATTATATATGGCAGATTTTAAAACGAACAAAAAAGGTTTGATTTTCATTAAAATATTGCCATAAAATTTGGATTTGTATTTTTCTAGACAAACAAAAAATCCAATTTATGTTCATCTAAAATGCAAAATTGTGTGTTTTTCTGTGTGATGATAAATAATTTACTGGAAGCAGTATTTTAGCTTTTCCTTCGCGTTTAGCATGGTTTTTTAGCATAACGCTAACAGCTTTGTTCAGCAGAAGTCCTATTGTCGTTTTTTTTAAAAGTCTCATTAAGTAGTTTAGTTTCAGAAATAAAAATAGAAAAAATGGCCCAAAATTAGTTTTTTGATGTGCATTTAAGAATTGGAAATCGAATGAACGGAGGGTACAGAGACCGAATCGAATAGTGTCTTTTGATGACAAAATACAACTTTTTTTTAAACTATTTCAAATCAATTAATGACATGGAACGGAATTTTGTGCATTTATTACACTTAAACAGAAAATGTGTTTTTTTTACAATGTCGTTTTAGTAAAAAAACAAAATAATGTTTATTTTTTATTGTAAATTATATCATGTTTTAAAAATTTGTAAAAAAAAAAAAAAAAAAAAAATTGGAAAAAAAAATGTGTTCCAGTTCTTGTCGCACCGCAGTGAGGGATGTCTTGTCTTTTTTTTTTCTGTCTTATGATTTGCATGTTTTAGTTTGAAAAGTAACTCTCCTCTCGTTTCAGGTCATTTGCCCTTCCTTTTGTGTCATCAGTCTGACGTCATCCCTGTTCCCTGATTGTTTCCACTTGTTACCTATTACCCTCATGTGTTTTATAAGCCCTCTCCTCCCTTTGTTCTGTGCCAGATTGTTTCGTTTATTCGTGCTCTCTAGCGTCCACGCTTTGCCTTGCCTTACCTTGCCTCGTCTCGTGCTTATGTTCCTTGATCCTGAATCTCTTCGTTACTATTTTGAGTTTTCCTTTCTTCCTCCTCAGCAGAATGACTTTCTTATTTAGTTTATTCAGCCGAAGTAGTGAGTTATTTTTCATTCTTTCCTCAAATTTTTGAGTGACTATTTTTGTAAATACTTTATTAGATTAGATAGTGTGGAATTGTTCATAGGTTTTGTTTCTTCCTCCTGTTGAAGCATTTTTTGTCGATACATTTTATAGCATATACGGCGCCAATTATAGTTTGTCTTTGTTTTTGTGTTTTCTTCCGTTCGGAACGATTTTCGGTTGTTCCTTTTTTTGGAACCTTTTTCGCTGATTAGTCTTTTGGTTTATATTGATATTGTATTCCTTGACTTTGGAGGTGAAAGGAAGCTATCAAAATAAAAGCCTGTCAAAGTTCCCAACTCTGCATCTGAGTCCTATCTTTTTACCAAGCCCTGACAGTTCTGTGTTCATTTGATTTTGAATTCGCAAATACAAATAAAACAACTCATTCTGGGCCATTTTTACTATTTTTATTTTTGAAACAAAACTATTCAATGACACTTTTTTTTGAACGGCAACTGCTGAACAAATGTGTTAGCGTTATGCTAAAAACAATGTAAATGTGAAGGAAAAGCTAAAATACTGCTTCTGGTTCAATTTGTCATCTCACAGAAAAACACGCATTTTTGCATTTTGGATGAGTTTTTTTATTTTAGATTTTTTTCCATTTTTGTGTTTATCTGGAAAAATTAAAATTCTTAAAAGGAAAATAGCACAATATCATTTTATGGCTATATGTTCATGAAAATTAAACCTTTTTTGTTTGTTTTAAAATCTGCCATATATAATAACAATCGGAAAAACGACCTTAATTTTGTTTTTTGATTTGCGTTTCAGAATTGGAACTAGAATGAACGGAAGTTACACAGACCGAGAAAGTAGAAAAACAAGAAAGTGGAAGAAAAAGGAAAAATAAAACAAGAAAAGTAGAAAAACAAGAGAGTTAAAAAAAAACAAGAAAGATGAAAAACAGGAAGTAGAAAAAACACAGGGTACAAAACAGAGAAAAAGAAAATTACAAAAAGAAAAACCAGAAAAAAGATTTGAGAACAAAAAAAGTCAAAAATAAATAAATTAAAATCAGAAAAAAGAGAAAACGAGAACATGAGAATGTAAAAAAATAAAGAAGTAAAAAAATGAAAAACGAGAAGGGTCTGCACCTTCCATTCATTCTATTTCCAATTTTGAAACGCAAATCATAAAAAAAAAAAAATTGAACCATTTTTCGATTTTTACCATATATGGCAAATTTTAAAACGAAAAAAAAAATATTGCCATAAAATTAAATGTTGTGCTGTTTTCCTTTAATTGATTTGTATTTTTCCAGACGAACACAAAAATCCAGTTTGTCTTCATCCAAATTGCAAAAATGTGTGTTTTTCTGTGTGATGACAAATTGAACCGGAAGCAGTTTTTTAGATTTTCCTTCACGTGTTGCATAACGCAAACATCTTTGTTCAGCAGAAGTCCTATTGTCGTTTAAAAAAAAGTCTCATTAAGTTTCGTTTCAGAAATAAAAAAAATAGAAAAAATGGCCCAAAATTAGCTTTTTGATATGCATTTAAGAATTGAAAGTCGAATGAACGGAAGGTACACAAACCGAAATGAATTGTGTATTTTGATAACAAAATCCAACTTTTTAAAAACTATTTCAAATCAATTAATGACATGGAACGGAATTTTGTGCATTTAATTACACTTAAACAGAAAATGTGTTTATTTCTATTTTACAATGTTTTTTTAGTAAATTATTAAATGTTTTAAAAATTTGTAAAAAATAAAAAAATATATTTAAAAAAAATGTGTTCCAGGTTCGTGTTAATTTGGTTTTGAATTCTCAAATGCAAAAAAAAAAAAAAAAAAAACTGATTTTGGGCGATTTTTACTATTTTTATTTCTGAAACAAAACTATTTAATGACACTTTTTTAAAACGACATCTGCTGAACGTCATGCTAAAAAAATCTAAATGTGAAGGAAAAGCTAAAATACTGCTTCCAGTTCAATTTGTCATCACAAAGATGAACACTCATTTTTGCATTTTGGGTGAGTAATTTTTTCGATTTTTGTGTCAATCTGGAATAATTTAAATTCATAAAAGGAAAATAGCACGATATCAAATTTTATGGCTATATTTTCATGAAAATCAACCCTTTTTTGTTTGTTTTAAAATCTGCCATATATAATAACATTCGGAAAAACTACCTTAATTTAGTTTTTTGATTTGCGTTTCAGAATTGGAACGAGAATGAACGGAAGGTAAACAGACCGAGAAAGTATAAAACCAAGAAAGTAGAAAAGTGGTAGCAAAAGGTCAAAACGTGAAGAAAGGAAAAGTCATAACCTGCAGACACATGAAGATGAAAGTGAAATGTTTGCGTCATTTCAAGATAGTCAGCTGGTTGGAAGTGTGGTGATAAGACAAAGCTGCAGGGGAGAAATGGATTATGATAAATATTCCATCAAAACACACTCAGGCTAAACGTTCACACACGGATTAAATATCAACACAATTAAGACAATCAGTTGTGTCGTCAACATGCACTCTCACAAGTGTCCTCATTACACACACACACACACACACACACACACTCACACACACACACACACACACACACACACACACCTAAAAGTAGTTGCGACTGTGTCTTCATCTTGCACCACTTTCTTGGACAGTAACTATGTTATCAAAAGTGTTGGGTTGGTTACTGAAAACCAGTAACTAGTTACAGTTACTAGTTGCTTTATTTCAAAATAACCCAGTGTGGAGGGGGCGCGGTCTACACGTCTCCTGCGGGCAGGGTGTGTGCAGAAGCCGGCTATAAAGCAGCTGACAGGTGAGTGGATAGCCCAGCTGGAACAGGTTATCTAATCACCTGTCTCTTTATTAGCAGCGTCGGAGTCTATGAGGGGGAGAGAGACAGGGAGAAAGAAGCCAAGCACACACGAACGAGGGAGAAGCGGACGATCCACGACGCACGATTCCACCCAAAATAAAAGACTTTTCAAACCTGGCAGCCATTCTATCGGTGAGAACCCACAGGGAAAGACTTCCACACTCAGTTACTTACACCAAAAAGTAATGTGTTACTGTGAACTATTTTGTTATTTTTTTCTTTTTTTTTTAAGGCTCCCATTAATTTCCCTTTCAGCCTTCATTTCAGTACTGTTATTGCACTGGAGAATAATACAATCTGTTGATCACCTTTACATGCATTTGCATCACTGAACTCTGCTAAGCCATGTGGTCTACAGTCTATACTGCAAAAATTGAAATCTAAGTAAGACTAAATATCTCAAATAAGGGTGATATTTGCTTATTTTCTGTCTGATAAAATAATTATTCTCACTAAGCAGATTTTATGTAAAAATGTTTTACTTGTTTTAAAGGGGAACAGACCTATGTAAGCGTCAATATGGACCTTGATGTTGCAGAAAAAAGACCATATGTTTTTTTAACCGATTTCCGAACTCTAAAAGGGTGAATTTGGCGATTTAAACACCTTTCAATTGTTCGCTGTCGGAGCGATGACCTTTCACCCGTGACGTTACAACTAGAAGCAATCCACCATTTTCTCCAACACATTACACACACAAGTCAAATCAGTTCTATTATTTTCCATTTTTCGACTGTTTTCCGTACCTTGGAGACATCATGCCTCGTCGGTGTGTTGTAACAACACGAACAGGGACGGATTCGAGTTGTCTTACGTGGAGTGTGCATCGATTAGCACGACATGCTAATCTATGCTAACATGGCAGAAATGGCAAGAATGTGTGGGTATCCTGCGACACTCAAAGCAGATGCATTTCCAACGATAAAGTCAATGAAATCACAAAGGTGAGTTTTGTTGATGTTATTGACTTATGTGCTAATCAGACATATTTGGTCACGGCATGACTGCCAGCTAATCGATGCTAACATGCTATTTAGGCTAGCTGTATGTACATTTGTGGCTATATTTGCATCCAGTCTTTCCTTCCACCCACATTTAATGACAAACAAACACTTACCAATCGACAGATTTAAGTTGCTCCAGTGGTCAAAAGATGCAATCGTTGGTTAGAAGGCGATCGCCGAATGGCTTCAATAGCTATTCGCTCAATAGCTTCAGTTTCATCTTCAATTTCATTTTCGCTATCTGCCTCCACACTCCAACCATCTGTTTCAATATATGCGTAATCTGTTGAATCGCTTAAGCCGCTGAAATCCGAGTCTGAATCCGAGCTAATGTCGCAATAGCTTGCTGTTCTATCCGCCATGTTGTTTGTATTGGCGTCACTATGTGACGTCACAGGAAAATGGACGGGTGGATTTACAGATAGCGAAAATCAGGCACTTTAAAGCCTTTTTGCGGGATATTGCATGATGGGTAAAATTTCGAAAAAAACTTTGAAAAATAAAATAAGCCACTGGGAACTGATTTTTATTGGTTTTAACCCTTCTGAGATTGTGATAATGTTCCCCTTAATCTTTTGGTCCTAAATGATCCCAGTAAGATATTACGGCTTGTTGCTGAGATTTGATGACCTATATTGAGTGAAACATGCTTGAAACCAGAATGTTTGTGTCATCAACACTCACAAGTATAAAAAAAACTGCTTTTTCACAGTAGTAATTTCTTATTTCAAGTATGAAATAAAAAAATCATGACTATGACACAAGTGTGTCTCATAATTAAAACAAACGGCAGACAAAAGGACTTTGCTGTTTTATTTTCAATGAAACAATAGAAAATAGGTACTCGTATAGTAGTACAGTTGACACAGTACAGTAAACTGACAGTTAATATTTAAACATTTGACATTTCAAACAATTTGACAGAAATAATTCATGCACACGAATGAGCAGCGGGGCAGGGCAAGCAGGAGATCAGGTGCACCTGGAGATAATTATTGTATCTCCTCTCGAGGTATAAAAGGGGAGAAGGAGGAGAGAACGGCGGAAGGAGTTGGAGAGCCTGCAGCAGTGCATGGAAAGCAAAAGCGACGACAATGACGACGACGACGACGACGACGACGACGAAGGGGCTGGCTGAAAAGCAACCGAAGAGCGAGCAGTGGAGGAAGGAGCTGAAAAGCTACCTGACCTCCACTAAGGTTTATTTGAAAAATAAACAAGGGTCAAAACCTGCTCAAGAATGTCTTTCCTTGGTGGTCAATGGAACCCGCACGACAGCGGGAGACTGCCACATACAATAAAAAAAAAATTCTGAGCTGTAAATATATATCATATATATATATATATATATATATTCCTTGTGCACTAATTGACTGAAAAAACACGCACTTGGCACGATGATGTCATGTTATGGATTTGAAAATGCCTTTTTAGACCATATGATTTGCCTGAGTAAGAATATACACTGCAAAAAGTCAGTGTTTAAAAACAAGAAAAAAAAAATACAAAGAGTAGGGGTATTTTACTTGAACTAAGCAAAATTATCTGCCAATAGAACAAGAAAATTCGGCTTGTCAAGACTTTTCCAAAATAAGTAAAATTAACTAACCTCAATGAACCCAAAAATGCCTTAAATAAGTATATACTCACTAATAACAAGTGCACTTTTCTTGGTGGAAAAAAAACGAGACCTTTTTGCTCAATACGTTGAAAAATATTCTTAAATTAAGTAAATACTACTGCCATTATCTTGACATAATGATATGCGCTCGGCATCATGAATTTTTTTTTTTTATGCTTGAAGTAAGAAATGATTACTTTGAAAAAGCAGTTTTATACTTGTGAGTGTTGATGACACACCTATGCATCAGTTCATATTCTACTTTGAAGAATTTTTTACTCAATATATGTCATCACGTCTCAGCTACAAGCTGTAATATCTTACTGAGATCATTTAAGACCGAAACTCTTAAAACAAGTAAAACACTCTGTGAACGACTCCAGCTGTCACCGTGTGGGTTGCATGGACCATTCAGGAAGGACGTCGCGTTCGAGCAGGTTTGACTATTTTATTTTTTCAAATAATGAAGCATCTGCGTCGATCGGGTCACTTTTCAGCTCCTCCTCCTCCTCCTCCTCCTCCGCTGGTCGTCTTGGTCGGCTTTGCAGCTGCCGGTGACGTCGGCTTCCTCTGGGGCTCATTCTCTGTTCGTTCTCGTTCGGTTGCTTCCTTTGTGCTTCGGACACTCCACCTCTTCCTCTCGATCTTTCCTCATTTTCCCCTTTTATACATTGAGAGGAGATAGCCAGATTGTAAGCTATTTTTGTTTGTTTATCACGCACCTGATTTTGATTGCTGCAGCGTTGCTCCAGGCACGCCCCACCTCTCAGTTACGCTGCATTCTCCGCTTCCTGGCCGCCATCTTGAGCCGGGCAAAACCCTGTCCCACCTCACCGTCGGCCCAACACTCTGGAGCTTTGGTCCATCGCCTAACTCAAGCCGGGCTTCCGTCTGGTTGAGCAGACTCCCCCTTTCCTTTTTTGAAGAAGCGGGGAAAAAAAACTGCCACGGCCACCTGTCTTCTCATCTTCATTCTCTTTTACCTTTTCTTTGTCTTCTTTTTTGTCCTTTTCTTTGTCTTCTTTGACCTTTTCTTTGTCTTCTTCGTCCTATTTGACCTTTTCTTTGTCTTCTTCTTTGTCCTTTTCTTCATCTTCTTTGACCTTTTCTTTGTCTTCTTCTTCTTTTTTGTCCTCTTGACCTTTTCTTTGTCTTTTTCTTTTTCTTTGTCCTACTTGACTCCTTTGTCCTCCTTGACTCCTTCGTCCTCCTTGACTTCTTTGTCCTCCTTGACTTTTTCTTCCTCCTTGACTTTTTCATCTTTTTCTTCCTCCTCTTCTTTCAATTCTTCTTCTTCTTCTTTTTCTTCCAGCACCACCACTTTTTCCCCTTCTTCCTCTTCCTCATCTTCATCAGTTTCTTAAATTTCTTCTTCATTTTCTTCTTCTTCCACTATTTCTTCTTCTTCTTTATTGTTTTCTGGAATTTCTTCGAGTATTTCTTCTTCATCATGTTCTTGAATTTCATCTTGTTCTTCTTGAACTTCTTATGTATCATCATCAACTTCTTCATCATCTTTAATTTCTTCTTCATCTTCTTCTTTAACATAAATTTGATCATCTTCGTAATCTTCATCATCGTCATAATCTTCATCATCAACATAAACTTCATCATCAACGTAGACTTCACCATTAAAGTAAACTTCATCCTCAACGTAAACTTTATCATCAATGTATACTTCTTCAACGTAAATTTCTTCATTATAAACTTCTTCATATTCTTTTTTACCGTAAACTTCATCAACGTAAACTTCTTCAATGTACATTTGTTCGACGTAAACTTCTTCATCATAATCATCTTCTACCTCTTCAGCTGCACGCTCCACAGGCTGTGCATCTTTCTCCTCAGCAGGGGGCGCCTCCTCTGCACCGCCGTCTGTCTTCTTTTCTTCGGGGGGCCATTCACCATGTAAATAATGATTCTCATTATTTACATGGTGTTTGTGTAGAAATATACCGGGGTTCGGCAACCTGTGGCCCTAGAGCCGCACGCGGCTCTTTATTGGCGCCCCAGTGGCTATCTGTGTTATGTATCAACTGGGGAAGGAGACGGCACAGTAACGGGATGTCAAGTTCAATAGGTTTATTTAAAACTTGATGTATGCGTGGAGTGTGTATGCTACTATGTGTCTGCATGAATGGCTATGTGTGGAATTACCATATATGAATACCGTGAGGTTTGTTGAGGTGCGTGTTGGATGAACAGCGTCCAAATCCGAGTGGGAACAAGCCAGGGGGTCAAAGGCAGGAGAGAGGGTTTAAAAGTCCAAAGCTAGGTCAAGGATCTGGGAAGGCAAACGGGTCCAGGAGGGAAACAGCAGTGGTGACACGACCGCTAAGGGAAGAGCGGGAGAAACAGGGATCAGGAAAACAAAAGGCAACAAGGAAAACAGGCAACGAGCAAGATCAGGAGGTTTTGTCAGAGACGTGCAGCTTACGGGTAGTAGATTACCTTCCGACGTCGATGAGTCAGCGCCGGCCATCTTTATACTGCCGTCCTTCGTTAACATCAGGTGTGTCAGGCTTGGACTGCCACCGGCTGCGGCGGAGAGTGGACGCGGTCTGCTTGATTAGCGCGGGGGCGTGTCTCGTGCTTCCAGTGGAGCTTCTGCGTGCTCCCACAGCAGCGTAAAGCACGGATTGTGTGTGTGACACAACACTCTGGAGCTTTTTCAAAAATGTATTAAAAATGGAAACAGATGAGGGAGAAAAAATATAAAAAATATATTTTTTGTTTTAATATGGCTTCTGTAGGGCAAACATGACAGAAACCTCCCTAATTGTTATAAAGCACACTGTTTTCATTAAACATGCTTCATGGATTCGAGTATTTGGCGAGCGCTGTTTTGTCCTACTAATTATGGCGGTCCTTGAACTCACCTTAGTTTGTTTACATGTAAAACTTTCTCCGACTTTCTAAGATATGTTTTATGCCACTTCTTTTTCTGTCTCATTTTGTCCACCAAACTTTTAAAGCTGTGCATCAAAGCACAAAGGTGAGTTTTGTTGATGTTATTGACTTGTGTGGAGTGATAATCAAACATACTGTATTTGGTCACTGCATGACTGCAAGCTAATCGATGTTAACATGCTATTTAGGCTAGCTATATGTACATATTGCATCATTATGCCTCATTTGTAGGTATATTTGAGCTCATTTGGTTTCCTTTAAGTCCTCTTAATTAAATTTATATCTCATGACAAAATCTGTATGTAATATGGCTTTTATTTTTTTGCGGCCCCAGACAATATTTATTTTTGTGTTTTTGGTCCAATATGGCTCTTTCAACATTTTGGGTTGCCGACCCCTGAAATATACGGTGGAAACTTGATTTCCAAACTCCTCTATCAGACAACTTTTCGGTTTACAAACCTTTTCGAACGCGCCAGATTTAATTCCGTATGCTAACCATTTATTCATTCCACATCCATGTGGAGTACAGTACACACAAGGTTAAAGTTAAGGTACCAATAATTGTCACACACACACTAGGTGTGGTGAAATGTGTCCTCTGCATTTGACCCATCCCCTTATTTACCTCCTGGTAGGTGAGGGGAGCATTGGGCAGCAGCGGTGGCCGCACCCAGGAATCATTTTTGGTGATTTCACCCCCAATTCCAACCCTTGATGCTGAGTGCCAAGCAGGGAAGTAGTGAGTCCCATTTTTATAGTCTTTGGAATCACTCGGCCCGGGTTTGAACTCACAACCCAACTAACCCAGGCCTGGGCAATTATTTTGACTCGGGGGCCACATTTAGAGAGAAAAATGTGTTTGGGGGCCGTGATGACAGACCATCTTAAAAAACGTAATGGAATTTTACAGTTTTCTCCCAGGAAAGCAGACGGACTACTTGGGACATGGCGTTCGGGTATAAACATGATTTTATCTCTAATTCCGAAAAGGTGAAAACAAAAAGACGCACAAGGCGAAAGCACAACTTGACGAAGGAAACACAACTAACACTAAGACTAAACTTTGGACATAAAACAAAAAAACACTTACTGTGGCTTGAAAATAGCAGCGTGAACTTTGGCATGAAAAACTAGCAAGGACACAGCATGAAAAGAACACAATGAATCCAGGGCGACTGACTGGCAAAGACGAGCTTAAATACTGCCTTTGATTAGTGCTCGGGAAGCAGGTGAGCGGGCGAGCACTAATCAGAGACAGGTGAACACAATGAGTAACCATGGCGACAAAACAAGGGAGTGAAAACAAACAGGAACTTAAAGAGTCCAAAGGTCAACAGAACATAGCCAACCAAGACGTGATCAAAAAGACATGACAAAAACACTGAATATTGACAAAATATGAACGTCACACCCCCTTTTGATCGACGTATTTTACAATCACGTGAAACGCGACAAAATTGCAACAAACAATGAAATAGGAACGCGCAGGGTACAAAATAAACCCACCTACAATCTGATACATCTGATATATTACTAAACTTTAGAACTTTGTTGTGAAAATCTCCTTCCACGTCTGTGGAAACACTCCCCGCCCACACTGCTTGGTGCCTCGTCTGAGCTGCTGTGACGTAGATGACCATAGTAACTAATTTGATGACCATAGTAACTAATTACATTACAATAGTAACGGGTATATCATCCATAAGCGCACAACTTTGTATAGTTCAAGACTTACGGTCAATAGAAAACATGAGTGCACATCATAATGGCAGCTAAACTTTCCATCTTAAAGATCTAAAAAAAATATATATTTGGGAATGTCTGGCGGGCCAGATTGAAAAGCTTAATGGGGAACATTATCACCAAACCTATGCAAGCGTCAATATATACCTTGATGTTGCAGAAAAAAGACCATGTATTTTTTTAACCGATTTCCGAACTCTAAATGGGTGAATTTTGGCAAATTAAACGCCTTTCTGTTCATCGGTCTTTTAGCGATGACGTCAGAACGTGACGTCACTGAGGTAACACACCCGCCATATTCATTTTCACATTACAAACACCGGGTCTCAGCTCTGTTATTTTCCGTTTTTTCGACAATTTTTTGGAACCTTGGAGACATCATGCCTCGTAGTTTTGTGTTGTCGGAGGGTGTAACAACACTAACAGGGAGGGATTCAAGTTGCACCACTGGCAAGAAATCTGCCGCCAGACCCCCATTGAATGTACCAAAGTGTCTTCACATTTGACCAGAAATGCTAAGACAGACATGGCACAGAGATGTATGGATAACCTGCAGATGCATTTGCAACGATTAAGTCAACGAAATCACAAAGGTGAGTTTTGTTGATGTTGTTGACTTATGTGCTAATCAGACATATTTGGTCACGGCATGACTGCCAGCTAATCGATGCTAACATGCTATGCTTAATCCATGCTAACATGCTATTTACGCTAGCTGTATGTACATTTGAAACTAGATACCCACATTTAATGCGAAACAAACGGATTTAAGTTGCTCCAGTGTCACAAGATGCGAAAGTCCTGATCGTTTGGTCTGCACATTTTACCGGCGATGCTAATAAGGCAGCCATGCTATGGGCCACTTCATTAGGTACACCCACGCTATGGCCGAATAGCGTCAATAGCTATTCGCTCAATAGCTTCAATTTCTTCTTCAATTTCGTTTTCGCTATCTGCCTCCATACTCCGACCATCTGTTTCAATACATGCGTAATCTGTTGAATCGCTTATGCCGCTGAAATCCGAGTCTGAATCCGAGCTAATGTCGCTATATCTTGCTGTGGTGAGCGCCATGTTGTATGTATTGGCAGCCCTGTATGACGTCACAAGGAAATGGACAGTGGTTTCGAATATAGCGAAAATAAGGCACTTGATAGCTTTATTTAGGGATATTCCGGAACCGGTAAAATTTTGAAAAAAACTTCAAAAAATACAACAAGCCACTGGGAACTGATTTTTATTGTTTTTAACCCTTTTGAAATTGTGATAATGTTCCCTTTTAACGGGCCGCATGTGGCCCCCGGGCCTTAATTTGCCCTGGTCTGCTCTAACCATTAAGCCATAGAGTAGGTTTACTCAACATGGGTCCAAAAAGCCAACAAAACAGCCTGGAAAATAAAAAGGGATTCACTGTGGATTTGAACTTAAAGAGGAGAAGGTACCTCGGAAGACAAAGACTCGTTTGTAACAGTAACACGCTGCCCCTCATCTCTCTGTCTCTCCTTTTTTCACATGTCTTTGCCCCGTGTCAGTCTACATGTATGACAAACACTCGTGTCCCAAAAATGTAATAGTTGGCCATTTCTATGGCATTAATGAGATTGCAAAGAACTGTTGTTGATCCAATGTTGATGAGTTTGACACCTGTGAAGTAGAACATGGATGTGAAGATGTGAAAGATAATCTAGGGCAGGGGTGTTAAACTCATTTTAAATGGGGGTCGCATGGAGAAAAATGTACTCCCAAATAGGCCGGAATTGTAAAATCACGGCACGACAACTTGATATAAAGACAACTTCAGATTTTTTTCTTTGTTTAAAAATAGAACAAGCACATCCTGAAAATGTACAAATCATAATATTGTTGGGGGTTTTTTTACACTTAAGTGTTGCGGTTAATAGTATTTATTGTTATTTATACTGTCTGAATAAATCATGCGATAATGTTCATCAGTCAACTCATTGGTGTTAATTTCCAATCTATCAAGATAAAAAAAATTGTATCAAAATCAGGCCCTGCGATAAGATGGCGACTTGTCCAGGGTGTACGCCAGCTTCCGCCCGATTGTAGCTGAGATAGGCACCAGCATCCCCCGCGACCCCACTTGGGAATAAGCGGTAGAAAATGGATAGATGGATGGATGGATATCAAAATCAAATTACAGGATGTTATTTATGTAGTTTGTGTCACGCCTGTAACACGCCTGTTTTTTGCCATGTTTGGTCAGGTTATGTTTAGTTTTTTGGACATTTTAGTTCTGTTTTGCATTTCCTTGTTTGTCTTGTTACCATGCCAACTCATTAGTTTCACCTGTCACGTCCCTGTCCTCAGCCTCACACCTGTTTTCACTAATCATCACAGCTACTATTTTTCTGTCTTCGTTCTGGCATTTTCACACACCTTCCCATGCTGCACCTCCTTCACGCCCTCTTTTATCTGCTTCATGCCTTGCTATGCTGTTCATTTTGTCCATGTAAGTTTTTTTATAGTTCATAGTCAAGTGCTTTTGTGCTAAGTCTTTTTGTTTATGTCCATTATTTCATGCCATTGTGCAAGTGTTTTTGTTTCATGTTTGTATTTTCTAGCCACGTTTTGTACCTCCACTGTGAGCGCTTTTTGTTTATCTTTTGTTAGTGATAGTATTAAATAAAAATATGTACTCACACTCACGTCTTGCCCGTGCCAAATTCCCCCTGCGTCGATTAAACATCCTTAATCCATGTCCCAGCCTGACAGTTTGCTCATTTTTCCACGACTTGTGCACTGGGTTATTTAGTTTTTTACATGTGTAGCATAACCTACAAAGATACAAAGAATTGCTATTGCGACATCTAGTGGACACATTTAGAACAGCAGTTTCTTTAATTTGACATTTTTGGCACATTTTTATACTTGGGAAACTCTCGCGGGCTGAATAATACTTGTTTGCAGGCTTGATCCGACCCGCGGGCCTTACGTTTACACCCCTGATCTAGGGTGAAGTAGAACACTAAAATGAAGATAGTAAAGGTGCCACTAAGATGGAGTAGAACATATACATGGTAAATGTCACACCTGGGTGAAGTCTGGTCTGGAATTCGTCTGGTTTCATGTTTTGTCATTTCCTTTTTTATTTTGAAATACTGATTCTCCCTCTTGTTTCATATCACTTGCCCTTCCTCCTGTTTCTCTGGTCTGACGTCTTTCCTAATCGCCTGATTGTGTCCACCTGTGTCACCCACCCTTGTGTGTATAAATGGCTCGTCTTCCCTTCTGTCCTGTGCCAGTGTTTTTGTACTTTTTGTGCAAAAATCCAGCAAACCATGTTCACAGCCATTGCCATGTTTTTTGTACCCTTTTTGTCAGGTAAGATTAGTTGTTTAGCATTGCCTCCCTTGGAGCGCCTTTTGTTATATTTTGCACACTGTTCTCTTTGCACCCATTTTCCCTCCGCAGCTTTAGCGTTTTGAGTTCATTGACATTTTGTTAGTTTTTAGGTTAGGTAAGCTCAGCTTTTGATAGCCTGTTAAGTTTCTCCCTTTTTGGACCCTTTCCCTTGTTTGAAATAAATCTTTGTTTTCAAACTCCTGCATCTGTGTCCAGAGTCCATGTCGTGACAGTAATCTTACCTGACAAAAAGGGTACAGAAAAAGCATGGCAATAGCTGTGAACGTGGATGTGAAGATTGTAAAGGATGTAATATAACATATTTGTGAAGATTGGAAAGGTGTTACTAGGATGTAGTATAACATGGATGTGAAGTTAGTGAAGGTGTTACTAGGATGTAGTATAACATGGATGCGAAGATTGTAAAGGTGTTACTAGGATGTAGTATAACATGGATGTGAATATTGTAAAGGTGTTACTAGGATGTAGTATAACATGGATGTGAAGATAGTAAAGGTGTTACTAGGATATAGTATAACATGGATGTGAATATTGTAAAGGTGTTACTAGGATGTAGTATAACATGGATGTGAAGATTATAAAGGTGTTACTAGGATGTAGTATAACATGGATGTGAAGATAGTAAAGGTGTTACTAGGATGTAGTATAACATGGATGTGAAGATTATAAAGGTGTTACTAGGATGTAGTATAACATATTTGTGAAGAATGTAAAGGTGTTACTAGGATGTAGTATAACATGGATGTGAAGATAGTAAAGGTGTAACTAGGATGTAGTATAAAATGGATGTGAAGATGGTAAAGGTGTTACTAGGATGTAGTATAACATGGATGTGAAGATAGTAAAGGTGTAACTAGGATGTAGTATAACATGGATGTGAAGATGGTAAAGGTGTTACTAGGATGTAGTATAACATATTTGTGAAGATTGTAAAGGTGTTACTAGGATGTAGTATAACATGGGTGTGAAGATGGTAAAGGTGTTACTAAGATGTAGTATAACATGGATGTGAAGATAGTAAAGGTGTTACTAGGATGTAGTATAATATATTTGTGAAGAATGTAAAGGTGTTACTAGGATGTAGTATAACATGGATGTGAAGATAGTAAAGGTGTAACTAGGATGTAGTATAATATATTTGTGAAGATTGTAAAGGTGTTACTAGGATGTAGTATAACATGGATGTGAAGATAGTAAAGGTGTAACTTGAATAAAGTAGAACATGAATGGACTGCTGAAGATAGCAAAGGTGTGTCTGTGTGACCCCTGCAGGGAGCAGGCAGAGTGTATGTGTTTATCAGTGGGGGACCAGCAGGAACTGTCGGTATAGATAACCCAAAAACTCCGTCCTCTCGCTGGGTGCAGGATCCGACTTGACGGCCTCCCTGGGATCTGTCGTATTTCTGCAATACGTACTTCGTCTCCGCTACGCTTGTTTTCCATTTCTGTGTCTCACTTTCCCCACTTTCCGAATGAGAGGCTTGGACTTAAAAGCGTGTGTTTACAAAAAACAAATAAACAAAATAAAATAAAATAAAATAAACCAGTATTTGGTCTATATGTAATAATTATAATTGATGTGGAATTAAGCTACCCCTGAGGTAGATAAACATTTGAAATTACAATGAATGTTTTTTAATTAAAATCACCATTTTTTATGACATTTTAATTATATAAGTTACATTTCAGTCGCAATCAAAAAGCTTTAATTGTTTTTCAAGTTCTGATCCCCGCTGACAGCATTCTCTCGTTTCTATGTCCTTACTTCCTTTGATTAATACTTTGTGGCAGCAAACATATGCTGAACTAATTACACTTTGTATGTGTGTGTGTGTGTGTGTGTGTGTGTGTGTGTGTGTGTGTGTGTGTGTGTGTGTGTGTGTGTGGTGTGTGTGTGTGTGTGTGTGTGTGTGTGTGTGTGTGCGTGTGCGTGTGTGTGTGTGTGTGTGTGAGTGTGTGTGTGTGTGTGTGTGTTCTGGCAATGCTTACCTAATGGGGACATCGCTCTGTTTACACAGTCACCTTTAGGGGGGACCTCTAACGGTATGGGGACAAAAAACAGGTCCCCTAAAGGGAAACATTTTTAAATGATAGTCAGATCCATTCTGAAGATGTGTCAAAACGTAAACTACGGTGTGGTTTGTTTTCCCGGAATGTAAAGGAAATGGACCGGACATGGCGTGAAGGGAAAGACATCTATTACTATGAAAAAGTGCGCGCACAAGGCGGAGAACAAACTTGGCTAAAAAAACAAAAACCAGCACAAAGGCAGAACTATGGACATAAAAACAAAAGACACTAACTGTGGTATTAATAAACAAAAACTTACTTGTGGTGATGTGAGCAGGACAGCATGAACAATGACATGAAACAGGTATGAAACAGAGTGTGGAGTACAGAGCACAATGACACCAGACCGACTGCCTGGCAACTACAAGCTTAAATGATAGTGACATGACTACTGACAGGTGTGTGAGTCCAAACAAATCAGGTGCGTGTGTCCAAATGAATCAGGCGAACTAATTGGTTGCCATGGTGACAAAACAAACAAGAGTGCACAAAGAGTCCAAAAACCAAACAGCACATAACTAAACAAAACGTGACCACAGAACATGACAAGATGCCTGAGTAATTTTTAAGCGTTGACCCATAAAACATGTTTACTGGTTAGTTTGAGTGTGGTCTTTTTTATTTATTTATTAATTGGTCCTCAGTGGTAACGTACAAATTTGTGTAATTATACAAAATGATTTAAACTTGGTCCCCATGAACCAGATTAACTTTTTCTCCCCAGGGTCCCCAGTAAGAATGATCAACACACAACTTCATTAATCCAGAGATTTAAAGACGTGTATGAGCTAACTGGGCAGTGGCCATTTTACACCATTTTTTTAATGCCTCCACAACCTGTAGAAAGGGTGGTCCCCACAAGTCACGAACAAAAACTTGTGTGTGTGTGTGTGTGTGTGTGTGTGTGTGTGTGTGTGTGTGTGTGTGTGTGTGTGTGTGTGTGTGTGTGTGTGTGTGTGTGTGTGTGTGTGTGTGTGTGCGTGCGTGCGTGCGTGCGTGCGTGCGTGTGTGTGTGTGTGCATGTGTGTTTATTTTGGGTATATGCATGTGTGTATGTATGCGTATGTATGTGCTTATGTGTGTATATGCATGTATTGTATGTATGTATATGTATATATACATATATATGTATATATATATCATTTGTAGGTATGTGTGTGTGTATATGTGTGTGTGTGCATATGTATATATGTAAGTGTGTGTGAATTTAAATGTATTATATATAGATAATCTATAGCGTCTACGCAGCAACCACTGAATTGAATTATATTATTATTGTATTATATATTGCATATATATACACATATATATATACATATATATATATATATATATATATACACATATATATATATATACATATATATATATATATATATATATATATATATATTGTATATGTATAGGGGTGGGACCTAATAAGTTTACTTCTTCCCACTCCCTTTTGAGCCAATCTTGACATCTACAAAAGATTAGTCACATGTAATGTTTACAATGTAGGTGTGAATATATATATATATATATATATATATATATATATATATATATATATATATATATATATATATATATATATATATATATATATATATATATTGTATTTTACATCATTCTTTTGTTTTGTTTGCATGGCTCAAAATAAACCATTCATTCATTCATTCATTCATATGTATTTATATATGCTGAAGCCTTTAAATAACTACAATATGCATTTGACAGAGTACAAGAACAACTTTGCTATCTTCAACTGGTTTTAAATGCAGAGAAAACAAAGTGTATGTTCTTTACCACATCAAAAACTGTAAGATCAGCACTGTATGAAAATATTTTAATGAGAAACGGGCAACAAATTATGTTAGTATCTTCTTTTAAATATTTGGGATTTTTAATTGATGACCACTTGAGTTTCAAGCACATTCAGAACGTGGTGAAAAAAACCTGAAATTTTTACTGGGATTTTATTATGGAAAAAAGTCTTGCTCTTCTTTTACTGTGAAACAGAAATTGGTGGAAACAACATTTTTACCTGTTATTGACTATGGAGATGTGTTGTACATGAATGTTACTGCTGGTTGTCTCCACAAGCTGGATAAAGTGTACCACGGGGCACTGACATTCCTCACCAACTGTGCTCCCCTTACTCTCCATTGTGTCTTATACTCAATGGTTAACTGGACATCTTTATGTGCTCGACGCCTCAATCATTGATATGTTTTCATCTACAAAACCATTCTTTGTATCACTCCATCTTATCTATCTTTTCTTTTAACAAAAAAACAAGGAAGTTACAATCTGCGTTCAATGAATGTTCTTCAATTTGTCATCCCCAAAGTAAGAACTGAATTGGGCAAGAAAGCATTTAGGTTTTAAGCACGGAAGGCTTGGAATAACCTACAATCGAATATTCAACATCAAACCCTTGTTACATTGAATGAGTTTAAAGCTTCTGTGAAAGGATTGCAGTCTACCTTGTCTGTATGCACATGTGTCATATGAGCAAGTTTTAATGTTGTAAATGTGATGTTTTATGTGTTGTTTACCGTTTTTATTGTAACCTTGCTGCTGCCCTCTTGGCCAGGTCTCCCTTGGAAAGGAGATCTTTGATCTCAATGGGATTTTACCTGGTTAAATAAAGGCTAAATAAATAAAAAATATATGTGTATGTGTATGTAAATATGTATGTATAGGAATACATGCATACACATGAATATATGTATATATGTGTAAATGTATACGTGTGTGTATATATATTTATATATGTGGATGTATATGTATGTATAGGATTACATATAACGGTATATGTGTGTGTGTGTATGTATACGTGTACATATGTATTTATATGTACATATACATATATATATATATATATATATATATATATATATATATATATATATATATATATATATATATATATATATATATATATATATATATATATATATATGTTAGGGCTGCGAATCTTTGGGTGTCCCACGAATCGATTCAATATCGATTCTTGGGGTCGCGATTTGATTATATAGCGATTTTTTCGATTCAACGCAATTCCCGATTCAAAAACGATATTTTTCCAAATCAAAACGATTCTGTATTCATTCAATGCATAGGATTTCAGCAGGATCTACCCCAGTCGGCTGACATGCTAGTAAAGGACAATGTTTTATCAACTGTTTGCAATAATGTATATTTGTTTTAACTATTAAGCGAACCAAAAATTTTACTTATTTTATCTTTGTGAAAATATTGGGCACAGTGTAATATATTGTGAATTATATTTTTTTATAGCGCTTTACATAGTGACACCCAATATCTAAGTTACATTTAAACCAGTGTGGGTGGCACTGGGAGCAGGTGGGTAATGTGTCTTGCCCAAGGACACTACGGCAGTAACTAGGATGGCACAAGCGGGAATCGAACCTGCAACCCTCAAGTTGCTGGCACGGCTGCTCTACCAACAGAGCTATGCCGCCCCATATGTGTATATATATATATATATATATATACATATATATATATATATATATATATATATATATATATATATATATATATATATATATATATATATATATATATATATATATATATATATATATATATATATATATATATATATATATATATATATATATATATATATATGTTTATAAATAATTATTTATAAAAAGTTAAAGTTAAGGTACCCATGAAAATTATTCTCTACATTTGACCCATCAAACTTGATCACCCACTGGGAGGTGAGGAGAGCAGTGAGCAGCAGCGCACCGTGAATCATTTCTGGTGATTTAACCCCCAATTCCAACCCTTGATGCTGAGTGCCAAGCAGGGAAGTAATGGTATACATATATGAGCGTGTGTGTGCGTGTGTGTGTGTGTGTGTGTGTGTGTGTGTGTGTGTGTGTGTGTGTGTGTGTGTGTGTGTGTGTGTGTGTGTGTGTGTGTGTGTGTGTGTGTGTGAGAAAAGGACAGTTTAGACTTTATTCATCCCACGATGGTGACATCCCGGCTCAGGTTTAGCACAACAACAATTATATGAGACACACACGGATGAAGACTAATCATACTTTCCTAAAGATGTGACACACAAACACACACTGATGATATTTACCATGAAATACTTCCCTTCCTGCATGATAATGTGTGGGTGTAGATGACAAATCTACAAATCTCTTTAATGTGCTGACCACATTAGAGAGATGCTGCTCCCTAGTGGTAATAATGTGTAAGGAAGCTGAACCAGAGTCATTTTTTTGTTTACCTTCTTTGGTTTGTTTGTTTACCTTTGTATTGTGTGAATGCTCCAAAGCATTTTTCACTACCAATTTTAAACTGTTCAAGCCTATTGACACATTCCAAAAATTCCCAGATTTTGAGGTTTTCTGGGACATTTTTCCCATTCAAAATGAATTTGGCCTTTTTCAAACTTTCACCATCGCCACATTTTTCAACCTAGTTAAATAATTCCAGCTTCAACACATTCCACCATCCTGGAAATTGAAACTACCTTTTTTCCAATTTAAAAAAAAATTCCAAGGACTTTCCAGAATTCCTGGTTTTTCAAAGCCCTATATCTACCCTTTATTATGGCGAATACTCCTCCAACATTTTTCAACGCATTTCAACCGTTCCGCTGTCAATACATTCCTCTTAATCAGTACAAAAAACAAAGTTGTTGTTTTTTTTAAATTGGAAAATTTCCCAGTTTTCCCGAAATTCCAAAATACCTTTTCTCAATTCAACACGTTACTACTAGTACATTTCTCGACCGATGTGAAAAGTTCCAACACCAACCATTCCAACTTATTCAGAACATTAAAGTTAAACACCTTTTTTTTTTTAAATTTCCGCTTTTCCAGAATATTCCAATTTTTGGGGAAATTCCCATTGAAATCAATGGGACATTCTTTAAAGTTCCCCCAATTCCCATATTTTCCCTCTGATTCAAACTGTTCAATCTTCAACACATTCCACCATCCTGGAAATTGAAACTACCCTTTTTCCAATTTAAAAAATTTTCCAAGGATTTTCCAGAATTCCTGGTTTTTCGAAGCTGAATTTTTACCCTTTATTCTGGCGACCACTTCGCCAACCTTTTTCAACGCATTTCAACCATTCCACTGTCAAAACATTCCTCTTTATTGGGACAAAAAAAAAGTTATTTTTTTGAATTGGAAAAATTACCGGTTTTCCCGAAATTCCAAAATACCATTTTTCAATTCAACATGTTACCACTTCTACATTTCTTGACCGATTTGAAAAGTTCCAACACCCACCATCTAAACTTATTCAGAACATTAAAGTTCTTAACCATTTTTTTTTTAAATTCCGGCTTTTCCCGAAATTCCCAATTTTGGGGGAAATTCCCATTGAAATCAATGGGACATTCTTTAAAGTTCCCCCAATTCCCACATTTTCCCCTCTGATTCAACACATTCCACCATCCTGGAAGTTGAAACTACCCTTTTTCCAATTAAAAAAAATTCCAAGGATTTTCCAGAATTCCTGGTTTTTCGAAGCCAAATTTTTACCCTTTATTCTGGCGACTACTCCGCCAACATTTTTCAACGCATTTCAACCGTTCCACTGTCAAAACATTCCTCTTAATCGGGACAAAAAAAAGTTGGTTTTTGAATAGGAAAAATTACCCGTTTGTGATGCCCCGGAATTCCAGAATACCATTCCTCAATTCAACATGTTACTACTTCTACATTTCTCGACGGATTTGAAAAGTTCTAACACCCACCATGTAAACTTATTCAGAACATTAAAGTTCTTCACCTTTTTTTTTTTAATTCCTGCTTCTCCCAAAATTCCCAACTTTTTGGGAAATTCCCATTGAAATCAATGGGACATTCTTCAAAGTTCCCCCAATTCCCACATTTTCCCTCGGATTCAAACTGTTCCATCTTCAACACATTCCACCATCCTGGAAATTGAAACTACCTTTATTCCAATTTTAAAGAAAAAACAAAGTATTTTCCAGAATTCCTGGTTTTTAAAACCCTATTTCCACCCTTTATTCTGGCGACTACTCCTCCCACGTTTCCACGCATTTTAACCGTTCCACTGTCAAAACATACCTCTTAATCTGAACAAAAACAAAGTTGTTTTTTGAATTGGAAAAATTACCGGTTTTCCCGAAATTCCAGAATACCATTTCTCAATTCAACATGTTACTACTTCTACTGCACCCCCAACTTAGGCCACCTCAACCACCCCATGCTCTCTCAGGGAGAGCATGTCCCAAATTCCAAGCTGCTGTTTTGAGGCATGTTAAAAAAAAAAATGCACTTTGTGACTTCAATAATAAATTCTGGTAGTGCCATGTTGGCATTTTTTTCCATAACTTGAGTTGATTTATTTTAGAAAACCTTGTTGCATTGTTTAATGCATCCAGCGGGGCATCACAGTAAAATTAGGCATAATAATGTGTTAATTCCACGACTGTATATATCGGTATCAGTTGATATCAGTTTAGGTAATTAAGAGTTGGACAATATCGGAATATCGGATATCGGCAAAAAAGCCATTATCAGACATCTCTACTGTATATCCATCCATCCATTTTCTACCGCTTGTCCATTTTTTGGAGTCGCGGGTGGTGCTGGAGCCCATCTCAGCTGCATTCGGGCGGAAGGCGGACACCCTGGACAAGGGTGTACACCTTTACAAGTACTTACGTATACTCCACGGTCTCGCTCCATCTTATCTTGCTGATTGTATTGTACCATATGTGCCGGCAAGAAATCTGCTTTCAAAGAAAGAACTCTGGCTTATTAGTGATTCCCAGAGCCAAAAAAAAAAGTCTGCGGGCTATAGAGCGTTTTCTAGTTGGGCTCCAGTACTATGGAATGCCCTCACGGTAACAGTTAGTGATGCTACCTCAGTAGAAGCATTTAAATCCCATCTTAAAACTCATTTGTATACCTATCGGCCTTTGAATATACCCCCCGTTTCTTTTCTTCCCCCCCCCCCCCCCCCTCTTGTGGAGGGGGGGGGGGGGGGGGGGGGAGGGGGGCACAGGTCCGGTGGCCATGGATGAAGTGCTGGATATCCAGAGTCAGGACCCGGGGTGTACAGTTCTCCCGTCCAAAGGCAAAACCTAGTAACTCGCTTGTAGCGTATTTTGAGAAAACAAAGGAAAACCAATCTATCTTGATGCTGTCTTACAAAGATTTACAAAGTCATCAAACATATAGATGTCTTCTTGAGCTTTCATTTTCTTGCCGATTGAGCCATGGATTGAATCTGCTCTCATGAACGTGTGCCCTTTCTCCAGATATTTTATCACAATCTCGGGTGGGCCCCATTCTGCGTTTGCACATTGAGCAAGAGCCGTGTGCAGCGTCCAGTTTGTATTTTGACCTCCACAATTATCTGCCCAAAAGAGTATGCAAGGGGAAGAATCAAGAACAATACATTTAATGAAGGTGTTTGCAACGTCCTGGGCCAATCTTCCAAATATCCCCTCGTGCCATGATATCACATAACCAGGTTGACCGTCGGCCCCCATTCGAGCAAATGTCTCATTTAAGACAAAGAATCTCCGATTGGTCCCTTGAGATAATAGGTTTTTCTGTTGTATCTACGCGGTTATGTGGTAGTTGCTAGGTCCTGTCATGCGCGTAACAACTTACTTACGGAACAAATTACAACATCGCATACACTAATGTAAAGCATATCACCAAGGAACTCCAAAATTATTATCAGCTCAGTTTTGACCAAAATTGAGTTACTGGGTTTTGCCTTTGGACGGGAGAGCTCACCTGTGCATCGGTTGGTGACATCTCTGCGCTGCTGACCCATCTCTGCTCGGGATGGTCTCCTGCTGGCCCCACTATGGACTGGATCCACTGTTAGATCCACAGTGGACTGGACTTTCACAATATTATGTTAGACCCACTAAACGTCCATTGCATCCTATCTCCCCTGGGGGGGGGGACCTCTCTAAGGTTTCTCATAGTCATCCACATTGACGACCCACTGGGTTGTGAGTTTTTCTTTGCCCTTATAAGGGATCTGAACCGAGGATGTTGTTGTGGCTTGTGCAGCCCTTTGAGGCACTAGTGATTTAGGGTTATATAAGTAAACATTGATTGATTGACTGATTGACAAGTCGCCACCACATTGCAGGGCTAACAAAGATAGAAAGACAACATCCACACTCACATTCTGTATATATTACACGTGCTATATTTTATATTGCTACCATGGTAAATTTTTTGTCTACTTTGTACCTTTTGTTTTCGCCCTCTTTCTGTGCCCTTGTGTGCATTATCCTTTCCATCCTTTGCAACTGTGCTACTGTGTGGAACAATTTCCCTGGTGGATCATTAAAGTGTGTCCAAGTCTTAAAGTCTATCACTTCACAGCATTGACTCAATACAAGATGCAAAAAGTAAACACTGCTGACCAGCAGCCAAAATAAAGAACTGTGTGGAGAAAGAGTTAAACAACATCCACATTTACAGTAATACACTATCCTATAAATGAAGAAAAACACACATGAATTCTGTGACTCCTTGTACCGCCCTGCTTCCTACACATAGAAACATACTTTTTATACACATAGAAAACATACGTTTTACCAACAGGACGCAGGCCGCATAATGGCAGGAGCGTCACTAGAGCTAATACTGTACTGGGGCACACCTGGGGCACAAATAATTCATGTGAGCGTGCAAAGTGCGCAAGCAAAAACATTTTATAGCACTTACTTATCATAAGAAATACATAAATAGTGCTTTAAACTATGAAATCATATCAGATCATGTTGTATGGATCTTTGATTAACCACCTGAAATCAACTAATGCATTTGACCTACTCGTGCACTTTTTTATTCCAGACTTCTAAACTGCTACTGGTAAAAGCAAAAAGGAAGAGCAATTAATCTTTTTGAAATATTTATTGCAATAATCATCTGCAAATTTAACATCTACAAAAGTAAAACAAAAAATAAAGCACCCCTACATCTCTGGGTTCTTTTATATTATTTAATTTCCATGTATGGCAATATAGCTAATCCTATTTCAGATACACAAAACTATAAAATATACACAAAACAATAAAGCCACAGTAGTAGAATAAATGAACAACTGTTGTGTGTCTGTTCAGGGAATCATTTTCTGAGAAGTAAACTGTAACATTTCCTTTTCATTTTTGCAAAGTGGTCAATCACTCTGGACAGACATGGAAATATTACAGTAACTGTTATACAGTTGACCAGTGGTTCCCAACTGCTGGGTCGTGACATAAAAGTGGATTGTGTGTCATTTTCAGTGAGTCGCAGTCAGATGTGTGCAGGAAAAAAAAAAAAGGTTAGGGAGAAAAAATAAAATTGTGGCGACAAAACAAGATATTTTTAGCCCTTTTTCTAGTGACTATTAGTGAGTATTTGAGCAAAAAGCAAACCGACTAACAAGTTGGAGGAGGACTCAGGACAGACATGGAAATATATTTTTTTTAAATCTAAATGGGGCAACAAAACCCGATATTTTCAGCCATCTTTCTGAAGACAAGTACAGAAATGTTACTATTTTTTCTAGAAACAAAACCAGATGCTTTAGCTGTAGCCATTTTTCTGGTGACAAAACAAGATTGTTTTAGTCAAAGTCACACCGATTAACAAGACAAGTCTACTGTGCTATTTTTCTGTGAAATAAACTTGAATGATTTAAAAATTTGGCTTACTACTTGATGATAAGGAAAAATGTTTTTCTTCCTGAAGATAAACTATTTGAGAAGCACTCAACTCACACATGCTTACTCCAAATCATCATTGATGCAGAACCAGCAGACAATAACCAACATTATGTTTTATGTTCATTGGAAATTCCCCCGACAGCTCGTACAGCAAATGAATATGTTTGTCTTGATACAAGGAATAACGTTAGTTAACTTAGCATGAACTTAAGACAATGATGTTGCCTAGCTAGCTAGGACTTCACTTACATCTCTCATTCCTTGCTGCTTCTTCCCTGCTGCGGGCGAAGAACTTTCTGATATCCATCTAGGAGTTAGAGTTTGAGTCAAATCAAAATCAAAATAATGTAATTAACAAATTGTTGTTGGCTAACCCCTCTGGAGCAAGACGGCGAGCGCCGGGCCTGTTCCCATTGGGCCCGGCCGGGCATAGCCTGAAGAGGCAACGTGGGTCACCCCTCCAATGGGCTCACCACCCATAGCAGGGGCCATAGAGGTCGGGTGCAATGTGAGCTGGGCGGAAGCCGAATGCAAGGCACTTGGCGGTCCGATCCTCGGCTACAGAAGCTAGCTCTTGGGACGTGGAACGTCTTATCACTGGGGGGGAAAGAGCCTGAGCTAGTGCGCGAAGTCGAGAAGTTCCGGCTGGATATAGTCGGACTCACTTCGACGCACAGCAAGGGCTCTGGAACCACTTCTCTCGAGAGGGACTGGACCCTCTTCCACTCTGGCATTGCCGGCAGTGAGAGGCGACGGGCTGGGGTAGCAATTCTTGTTTCCCCCCAGCTCAAAGCCTGTACGTTGGAGTTCAACCCGGTGGACGAAAGGGTAGCCTCCCTCCTCCTTCAGTTTGGGGGACGGGTCCTGACTGTTGTTTGTGCTTACGCACCAAACAGCAGTTCAGAGTACCCACCCTTTTTGGGAACACTCGAGGGAGTACTGGAAAGTGCTCCCCCCGGTGATTCCCTTGTCCTACTGGGGGACTTCAACGCTTACGTTGGCAACGACAGTGAAACCTGGAGAGGCGTGATTGGGAAGAATGGCCGACCCGCATCTGAACCCGAATGGTGTTTTGTTATTGGACTTTTGTGCTCGTCACAGTTTGTCCATAACAAACACCATGTTCAAACATAAGGGTGTCCATATGTGCACTTGGCACTAGCACACCCTAGGCCGCAATTCCATGATCGACTTTGTAGTTGTGTCATCGGATTTGCGGCCTTATGTTTTGGACACTCGGGTGAAGAGAGGGGCGGAGCTTTCTACCGATCACCACCTGGTGGTGAGTTGGCTGCGATGGTGGGGGAGGATGCCGGACAGACCTGGGAGGCCCAAACGCATTGTGAGGGTCTGCTGGGAACGTCTGGCAGAGTCTCCTGTCAGAGAAAGTTTCAATTCCCAACTCCGGAAGAACTTTGAACATGTCACGAGTGAGGTGCTGGACATTGAGTCCGAGTGGACCATGTTCCGCACCTCTATTGTCGAGGCGGCTGATCTGAGCTGTGGCCGCAAGGTAGTTGGTGCTTGTCGTGGCGGCAATCCTAAAACCCCTTGGTGGACACCAGCGGTGAGGGATGCCGTCAAGCTGAAGAAGGAGTCCTATCGGGTCCTTTTGGCTCATAGGACTCCGGAGGCAGTGGACAGGTACCGACAGGTCAAGCGGTGTGCAGCTTCAGCGGTCGCGGAGGCAAAAACTTGGACATGGGAGGAGTTCGGGGAAGCCATGGAAAACGACTTCCGGACGGCTTCGAAGCGATTCTGGACCACCGTCCACCGCCTCAGGAAGGGGAAGCAGTGCACTATCAACACCGTGTATGGTGCCGATGGTGTTCTGCTGACCTCAACTGCGGATGTTGTGGATAGGTGGAAGGAATACTTCGAAGACCTCCTCAATCCCACCAACACGTCTTCCTATGAGGAAGCAGTGCCAGGGGAATCTGCGGTGGACTCTCCTATTTCTGGGGCTGAGGTCGCTGAGGTAGTTAAAAAGCTCCTCGGTGGCAGGTCCGCCCGGAGTTCCTTAGGGCTCTGGATGCTGTGGGGCTGTCTTGGTTGACAAGACTCTGCAGCATCGCGTGGACATCGGGGGCGGTACCTCTGGATTGGCAGACCGAGGTGGTGGTTCCTCTCTTCAAGAAGGGGGACCGGAGGGTGTGTTCCAACTATCGTGGGATCACACTCCTCAGCCTTCCCGGTAAGGTTTATTCAGGTGTACTGGAGATGAGGCTACGCCGGATAGTCGAACCTCGGATTCAGGAGGAACAGTGTGGTTTTCGTCCTGGTCGTGGAACTGTGGACCAGCTCTATACTCTCGGCAGGGTTCTTGAGGGTGCATGGGAGTTTGCCCAACCAGTGCTTTGTGGACTCGGGAAGTCCTGTGGGGAGTGCTCAGAGAGTATGGGGTACCGGACTGTCTTATTGTGGCGGTCCGCTCCCTGTACGATCAGTGCCAGAGCTTGGTCTGCATTGCCGGTAGTAAGTCGAACACATTTCCAGTGAGAGTTGGACTCCGCCAAGGCTGTCCTTTGTCACCGATTCTGTTCATAACTTTCATGGACAGAATTTCTAGGCGCACTCAAGGCGTTGAGGGGTTCCGGTTTGGTGACCGCAGGATTAGGTCTCTGCTTTTTGCAGATGATGTGGTCCTGATGGCTTCATCTGACCGGGATCTTCAGCTCTCACTGGATCGGTTCGCAGCCGAGTGTGAAGCGACCGGAATGAGTCCGAGTCCATGGTTCTCACCCGGAAAAGGGTGGAATGCCATCTCCGGGTTGGGGAGGAGACCCTGCCCCAAGTGGAGGAGTTCAAGTACCTAGGAGTCTTGTTCACGAGTGAGGGAAGAGTGGATCGTGAGATCGACAGGCGGATCGGTGCGGCGTCTTCAGTAATGTGGACGTTGTACCGATCCGTTGTGGTGAAGAAGGAGCTGAGCCGGAAGGCAAAGCTCTTAATTTACCGGTCGATCTATGATCCCATCCTCACCTGTGGTCATGAGCTTTGGGTCATGACCGAAAGGATAAGATCACGGGTACAAGCGGCCGAAATGAGTTTCCTCTGCCGTGTGGCGGGGCTCTCTCTTAGAGATAGGGTGAGAAGCTCTGCCATCCGGGAGGAACTCAAAGTAAAGCCGCTGCTCCTTCACATCGAGAGGAGCCAGATGAGGTGGTTCGGGCATCTGGTCAGGATGCCACCCGAACGCCTCCCTAGGGAGGTGTTTAGGGCACGTCCAACCGGTAGGAGGCCACGGGGAAGACCCAGGACACATTGGGAAGACTATGTCTCCCAGCTGGCCTGGGAACGCCACGGGATCCCCCGGGAAGAGCTAGATGAAGTGGCTGGGGAGAGGGAAGTCTGGGTTTCCCTGCTTAGGCTGTTGCCCCGCGACCCGACCTCGGATAAGCGGAAGAAGATGGATGGATGGATGGATGGATGGATGTTGGCTAACGTTACCTACCTCAGCAGTGATTCGCAGCCTCTCTCTCTCTCTCTCTTTCTCTCTCTCAACTGAAGTCTCGATCCACATGTGAATAAATTACCATATTAATTAGCCATGTGCTCATTGTTTTGTGGAGTGAATACAGTAGCAATCAATTACCATACTAAGTAGTATGTGCGCTGTTGTCTATGTTATGTAGACTTAAAACTCTGAAGCGTTTTTTTTTATTGGTGAAATTTTTACTGGGGCACTGCAGATCAACAGTGGGGCATGTGCCCCAGGGAAATCTGTCTGATGACGCCCCTGCATAATGGTCACGTGACATGACAGAGGACGGCTTCAAACAAATCGCACCAACACTGTCACTCAAACACAACGCTGGTAGCGCTCAAAATGAATGTTAAAATAACACAAAAATATCTTAACGGTACATAAAAAGTAAACAAAATATGTTAAGAATCACAAAAATAAACCATTCGTTTTTGTTAGAAAACGCAGCGCGACACCAATTTGGACACAAGTCACTTTGGCATCGCAAGCAGGAAGTGAGGAGGAAGGGTAATGGTGTGCCAGGGCATACATTTTATATTTGACGCTTAAATCTCTGGAATCCACATCAACTTCAGAAGTTGGAGAAGATGCAAGTGGAGGCCCCCTTGGTGTCCTGGGTTGTAGATTACCTGACTGACAGACCACAGTAGGTTCAAATGCAGGACTGTGTCTGACAGGCTGGTCAGCAACACCGGGACCCCGCAGGGTACAGTCCTCTCCCCCTTCCTCTTCATCCTTTACACCACCGATTTCCACTATCAGTCAGAGTCCTGCCACCTTCAGAAGTTTTCTAATGACTCTGCGATGGTGATGATGAGGAATACAGGGCACTGGTGGAGGACTTTGTCACATGGTGTGGAAAGAACCACCTCCAGCTCAATGTGACGAAGACCAAGGAGCTGGTTGTGGACCTGTGAAGGAGGAAGAGTACTCCGGCGACCCCTGTTTCCATCAGGGGGGTCGGTGTGGACATGGTTGAGGATTATAAATACCTCAGAGTACACATCGACAACAAGCTGAATGGGTCAAAACACGCTGAGGCCCTCTACAAGTGGGTGGGAGGCGAGGATCCTTCAACGTCTGTACAAAGATGTTGAAGATGTTCTACGAGTCGCTGGTGGCGGGCGCCTTCTTGTACGCTGTGGCAGCGGGCTCAGAGTGAGGGACACAAACAGACTGGACAAGCTGGTAGAGAAGGCCAGTAATGTGGTGGGAGTGGAGCTGGACTCTCTGGCGGTGGTGTCAGAGAGGAGAAGTCTAGCAAAACTCCTAGCCATTATGGACAACACCTCCCACCCACTACACTCGGACGTTGCGGAGAGAATGAGCACGTTCAGTGGAAGGCTCAAACTCCCAAAATGTAACACGGAACGACACAGGAGGTCCTTCATACCGACAGCCATCAGACTGTATAATGCATATGTTCCTTGACTGCACTTAAATGTAGAATATTATATATTATATATATAATATATGTTGTATATTATTTATTATTATTATTGTCTATTGTGAGCGAACTGTAGTGCTGAATTTCCCCCAGTGATCAATAAAGTACTTTCTATTCTATTCATTCCTCATTTCAAAATGTTTTAGTTTTTTTTTATGTTGTTTTCCGCCTTTTTTGTCAAACAAAAGTATGTTTTAATGGCAAACACACAAAATATGCAAAATCTTTCACCAAAAATATTTTTCAAATTGGAATATTTGATGTGAAGCAATCGGAACCTTGGATAGGTCATAAAAACATTGACTTTGATTCAATATTATCTTTTGAGCAATGACAGTTTGAAAAAAATAAATAAAAAAGCTTTGTTTTATTAGTCAACATTGCAACTTTTTCTAAATTACATTTCACCTTTAAGCTTATTTATTTCACTTTTGTTATGTTTTTGTTTATTTTAATAGTATTTTTAGAATGTGCCGTGGGCCTTTAAAACTTTAGATAAAATCTATAGATAAAAAGCATTGATTGATTGATTGAAACTTCCATTTTCCATTTTCTACCGCTTATTCCCTTTTTGGGGTCGCGGGGGGCGCTGGCGCCTATCTCAGCTACAATCGAGCGGAAGGCGGGGTACACCCTGGACAAGTCGCCACCTCATCGCAGGGCCAACACAGATAGACGGACAACATTCACACTCACATTCACACACTAGGGCCAATTTAGTGTTGCCAATCAACCTATCCTATCCTATATGATCGAAACTTTTATTAGTAAATTGCACAGTTCAGTACATATTCCGTACAATTGACCACTAAATGGTAACACCCGAATAAGGCATCTCTGCTTCAGTAAAAAATGACGGTGATGACGTCGCTGTCAGCGATGCTAACTTGTCAGCCACTTCTCCAAGAGACTCCTTTTGAACACTCCTCGCACATCAACACTTCAAAAGGCAAACAATTGCCCCATTTTTGACCTGCAAAGTATGTTTTTGTGGTGGAGGAGTCTGCTCGGGTGCTGGTTAGCTTGGAGCTAACAGCTAACCTGTCTCCATCCTCGAACGATGTGGATCCAGCGGGAGATAAAAGTGAAGTTTCCATGAATTCACGAAGACTAGATAAGTAATTTAGTGGAGTTACAAATGTTGACTTTACTTACACTCACCTTAGTGTTTACCATGAAGTCTTTATTTTGACAGCCCCTTGCGGTAAACTTCATCCTGAGGCAGTAGTTGTCATTGATAAAACTTATGGCGAATCAAAATAAAAACACAATAAACGTGGATGGAAATTTGACCCGGCAAATATAAACAAAACAAAACACTGGCGGAAAGCAATAACCGGGTGTCCTGTCTGTCTCTCCACTCCCTCGCTTAGTCGCTTTCTCTGTCTCTGCCCCTCCCTCACGAATGCTGCTGCGTGTGCACACCTTCACAATTTATTTTGTTTTCAACGCCTTCTTAACCCTGGACGTACATTGAAAATACATGCAACCCTAACTCAAAATGCCTAACATTTGAGGCATTTAAAGGCCTACTGAAATGAGATTTTCTTATTTAAACGGGGATAGCAGGTCCATTCTATGTGTCATACTTGATTGTTTCGGGATATTGCCATATTTTTGCAGAAAAGATTTAGTAGAGAACATCCACGATAAAGTTCGCAACTTTTGGTGCTGATAAAAAAGCCTTGCCTTTAATAGAAGTCGCAGTCGATGACGTCACAAGGTTGAGGGCTCCTCACTTCCTCACATTGTTTATAATGGGAGCATCCAACAGCAAGAGCTATTCGGACCGAGAAAACGACAATTTCCGCGTTAATTTGAGCGAGGACGAAAGATTGGTGGATGATGATATTGATAGCGAAGAACTAGAAAAAAATAAAAAATAAAAAAACGTAATAAAATAAAGTTTAAAAAAAAAAGGCAATTGCATTGGGACGGATTCAGATGTTTTTAGACACATTTACTAGGATAATTCTGGGAAATCCCTTATCTTTCTATTGTGTTACTAGTGTTTTCCAAGATGGCGCTGCTGTAGTGGCTGCTGTTGGCAGGAGCTCTGTGCTCTTGTGTCATCCTTTTGTGTTTCCCTCTTGTTTTCATGTGTTATCATATTTTTTTTGCCTTTTGGTCCAGGACCCTTTGGGACTGTGTGACAAGGGGTGGCACTTTCGTGACCTCTGTGGTGCTTTTTTTGTGGACTTCTGGATCTGCCTCCCGGGCGCCTTTTGGCCATGGAGACCAGCTGCTGGGTGTCTGCCACACCGGAGTCGGTTTGGAGGGACTGGAGGAGATGCGGATGAGGGGACAGGGCTACGGAGCTAGCACTGAGCGCTGGGACGGAGAGACTTCGCGGTGTCTTGGCTGGGTGAGCAGGCGTCGGACACCCCAGTCACCTTGGACGTATCCTCGCTCATCCATGCGGACTGGAGACTGGCCGAGAGTGGAGTCGGCTGTCTTGGTTGCTTTGTTGGGTCTGCTCCTGTCTCTGGCCATGCTCCCTCCACCCCAGCGGACGATGGCGTGGAACACCGTAGACGCCACCACAGTGGATATGTTTCTTTTACTTTTTATTCATAGCTGTATGTAGAAGTGTCTGGTTGTATCTGCTGCTTTAATGTATTTAATGTCCTCTGTGTTCTTTGATGTTTCCCTCTTACACACATGTAGAGAGGGATGTGTACTATGGCTATGAGTTTTTTTCCCTTGGCCTCAGTCTGCACCCCCTCTCCCTTTAATCTTCTATTTTTTTCTCCCATTCCCCCCAACCCCCCCTTGTTTACCTGTATCTCATCTTTTTTGTAAGATAGATCAATAGATCGCAACGTGGGTTTTTTGCTCTGCTACTTATAAAACCCCAACCCAGAATCAGGTCGTCTGCAGGTCATTTAGCGCTGGTCAGTGGACACCTGCGTCCTGTTCTGTCTCCCTGTAATGTTTGTCTGATCTTGAATGGGATTGTGCTGAAAATTGTAATTTTCCTGAAGGAACTCTCCTGACTGTTGTGTTCCGGCTTCCGGATCACACATCTAGTATGTTTTGTCCCCTTTTTGTAATTTCCTATTATGTTTGGTCATGTTTTGGACTCATTCGATCCCGTTTCATAGCGCACTTCCTTGTTTACTTTCGCCACCATGACTACCTTATTTGCTCCTCCTGCATGGCTCATTCACACACCGGTTTGTAATTATGTTTTCTGTATTTAAGCCCCTCTGCTACCTAAGTTCGCGCTCGCCAGTTTGTTTGCACCTGCAACCGTTACGTGAGTAGTCTCTGTTTATTTTTCTGCTTGCTAAATGTAGCTTGCCTCCGCGCGCTTGGCTCGCGCTTTATGGACTTCGAACTCTGTCTTCTGTTTATATTAGCATTTAGTTTTCTGTGCTAAGACACGCCTTTGATTTGCTCTTTTGTACCAGTGTTCTTTTGTAACTTCACATTAAAAGGCTGTTCATACCTTCATTCCTGCCTGCTGTGATCCTGCGCATCGAGAGGCGACACTCCCCGCGCATCCACGATGCCGCGCAAACGTAACACTGACGGAATAAATAAAGTACTATCTAATCTAATCTATCTTTTAGTGAGATCAAATAGTACCTGATAGTCGGGTGTGTCCACGGGTGTCTTGAGCCCAGTCTCTGAGAGAAGTCGACGGCAGCTGCATGGATGGAGCAAGCTCAGCTGATCTCCGGTAAGAGGCGACTTTTTACCCCAATTTTCTCACCGAAACCAGCCGGTTGACAAGTGGTCAGGAACCATGTTCGCTTGACCGCTCTGATCCATATTAAAGCTTCACCTCCGGGAATTTTAAACAAGGAATCACCATGTGTTTGTGTGGCTAAAGGCTAAAGCTTCCCAACTCCATCTTTCTACTTTGACTTCTCCATTATTAATTGAACAAATTGCAAAAGATTCAGCAACACGGATGTCCAAAATACTGTGTAATTGCGCGATGAAAATAAACGACTGTTAGCCGCAAATGGTGCTGCGCTAATATGTCCGCTACAGTCCATGACGTCACGCGCACGCGTCATCATTCCGCGACGTTTTCAACAAGAAACTCTGCGGGAAATTTAAAATTTCAATTTAGTAAACTAAAAAGGCCGTATTGGCATGTGTTGCAATGTTAATATTTCATCATTGATATATAAACTATCAGACTGCGTGGTCGGTAGTAGTGGGTTTCAGTAGGCCTTTAAGAAATTCTGCCCGGACAGCCCCGCCAAAGAGGACATGTCCGGGGAAAAGAGGATGTATGGTCAGTCTAGTATTACACATACCTAAAAATGAAGTAAAACCCACATAAACTCCTTCTCTGTGACTCCTTGTACCGCCCTTCTTCCTACACATAGAAAACATACTTTTTATACACATAGAAAACATACTTTTTACCACCAACAGGACGTGTAATATTCCTAGGTAATACGATCTCCGAGCGGTCCCTGAAGTATACACGAATAGGATTGGGCCAAGGAATGAGGTACTTCCTGTTGTAGCGTGGTCTAACATGTGATGTGTTATTCCCAGGAGTCCTAAATAAAAGTACAGTTAGCAGCACGTCGTGTGTTGGCTCAACTTATTTCCACAATACGGAACAAGACATGGTGTCAGAATAAAAGGAAAGAATTACTTCGCAACAAGATCACCTCGAATGGATTGTGATCCGAGTAACCTGCCCAAAGCATGGCGGAAATTCCACGTAGAGTTGATGTTTTCTGGTCCGTTTGAGAAAAAGGGAGAGGATGAAAAATGCAGCTACCTTCTCATTTGGATCGGCGAAAGAGGACGGGACATACATAACACATGGACACTTACAGACCACGAACGAAAAGTACTGAATACGTACTATGAGCGCTATGAAGCATACGTCATGCCGAAGTCAAACATAATATTTGCTTGTTACAAATTTCACGAAAAAGTCCAAGGAGCTAACGAGCCCTTTGAACAGTTTTTGACAGATTTGAGACTGTAATTATGCAAACAATGAGGAGATGGTGAGAGACCGTGTCGTTTTTGGGATCCAGTCACCTAAAGCAAGAGAAAAGCTACTGAGTGTCGGTTCCGATTTGACGTTGGATAAAGCTCTAGACAAGTACAGCTCAAAACTATAGCTAGCGGCAACAGCGTCCTGCACGAGCAGACTGTTCATGCTATCAGTCCCCACTATCCAAGGAAGACGACTTGGAAAACGCGCCATGACAAGGCAACAGAGAACACCTACAGACCTGATGGGGACAGAGAGTGTCATAAAAGTTGTGTCTACTGCGGAAACAAGCCTCATGGAGCAAAAAACAGCTGTCCAGCCAAAGGTAAACCATACTTGCCAACCTTGAGACCTCCGATTTCGGGAAGTCGGGGGTGGGAGGTGTGGTCTGGGGCGTGGTTAAGAGTCAAATAGTTCATATATATATTACATACAGTGGGGCAAAAAAGTATTTAGTCAGCCACCGATTGTGCAAGTTCTCCCACTTAAAATGATGACAGAGCTCATCATAGGTACACTTCAACTGTGAGAGACAGAATGTGGGGAGAAAAATCCAGGAATTCACATAGTAGGAATTTTAGATAATTTATTTGTAAATTATGGTGGAAAATAAGTATTTGGTCAACCATTCAAAGCTCTCACTGATTGAAGGAGGTTTTTTGCTCAAAATCTCATGATTCATTCTTTCCTTAACACGGATAAATCGTCCTGTCCCCTTAGCAGAAAAACAGCCCCAAAGCATGATGTTTCCACCCCCATGCTTCACAGTAGGTTTGGTTTTCTTCTTGGGATGCAACTCAGTATTCTTCTTCCTCCAAACACGACGAGTTGAGTTAATACCAAAAATTTGGTTTTTGGTTTCATCTGACCACATGACATTCTCCCAATCCTCTGCTGTATCATCCATGTGCTCTCTGGCAAACTTCAGAGAGCACCTATGATGAAAATTACAGACCTCTGTCATCATTTTAAGTGGGAGAACTTGCACAATAGGTGGCTGACTAAATACTCTTTTGCCCCACTGTATATATAAGAAATACTTGACTTTCAGTGATTTTTATCTCTTGCTCTCTCTCTCTCTCTCTCTCTCTCTCTCTCTCTCTCTCTCTCTCTCTCTCTCTCTCTCTCTCTCTATATATATATATATATATATATATATATATATATATATATGTATATATATATATATATATATATATATATATATATATATATATATATATATATATATATATATATATATATATAAATAAATAAAATAAATACGTAAACTTCAGTGTTCATTTATTTATACACACACACACTCATCTGCTCATTGTTGAGTTAAGGGTTGAATTATCCATTTTTGTTCTATTCTCTGTCACTATTTTTCTAACCACATGCATGCACAGCTAGACTCTCTGGCGGTGGTGTCAGAGAGAAGAAGTCTAGCAAAGCTCCTAGAATGTAGAATATATGTAGAATATATTTACATTATTCATATATTATATATAATATATTGTATATATTATATTATACAATATAATATATTGTATATATTATATTGTATATTACATTCTATTGTACATTCTATTGTACATTCTATGTACAGTAGATGGCAGTATTGTCCTGTTTAAGAGTGTCACAACTGCTTTACGGCAGACAAACTGCTTTACGGTAGACGAAGACGTGACTGCTGTTGTGGTGTGTTATTACCGCGCTGGGAGGACGTTAATGAAACTGCCCAACAATAAAGCCACATAAGAAACCAACAACTCGCCCTCGATCATTCTACAGAAAGCGGACGTGAAAACAGACTGTCGACACGGAGGGGGCGTGGCCTGCAGCAGCTCCGCCTGAATTCCGGGAGATTTTCGGGAGAGGCGCTGAAATTCGGGAGTCTCCCGGAAAATCCAGGAGGGTTGGCAAGTGTGAGGTAAACAGTGCAAGATATGCAGCAAATGGAATCATTTTGCAAAAGTATGCTGTTCAAAGCAGAGTACAGGAGTACACAGTGCAAGTGAAATAGACTCACTCAGCAAGAAAGACAATGAAGACTTGTTTATTGATGCAGTTACACAAGGCAGCGGTAACAAAAGAGAAACTGAACAGGCATATGCAGATGTGTTGGTTGGACCAAGTAAAACTATTGTCACCTTCAAGCTAGACACTGGAGCCTCAGCTAATGTCATTCCCACTAATGTTTTCCAAAGGCTTGGGATACAGGACACACTACAACCAACAACACGCCCTCTATATGGCTATGGGGGTGAGAGGCTATCTGTCAGAGGAAAATGCAACATTAAATGCCAGTACAAAAGCATCCATCTAACATTAAAGGTTCACATCGTTGACACACAAACTCCTCCAGTGTTAGGATTAAACGCCTGTTTTGATTTTGGACTCATTAAAGTTATATCAGTCTTTACCTAGAAAGTTATCTCCAGTTGAGGAGTTGAGTTGACGAGTACTGGTACTAATGACTCTTGCTGGCACTCGGCAATACGGTGGAGCTGGGAGAAGGGATACAATGAGAGGGGAATATCTTTAGCATCAAGAATGTTAACCATATCTTTAATATTAATGTTGTGGTTTCATTTTTTAGATGTTAAGAGATTATTCCTTACTCTGCCTGTGCAATTGGCTTGCCAACCCCAGAGATGCGAGGTCTTCTTCGCTATCATCAGGGTCCCCGAGACAATGGCTGTTGGGTAACCATATCATTAGGATTATTGCATTACCAAAATTGCCAAATATACATATAGTACAATCATCTTTGGTCTATTTTTGAATGCTACCGGAAATAACCTTCCTATTACTGTAGAAACATGACAAAAACAAGACTTACACTTGTACACACTTACACTGGCTTCCTGCTCCTTTTTTCTGGCAGCTCCTAATTCTCTGCCTCAGATTGCAGATTGTGTTGCAGCCCTTTCCATATTTTTGTATTATTTTTAATGCGTCTTTGTAGTTGTCTAAAATTGAGTATGTTAAAATGAACATGAGTTTCAAATTAGCTGTAGAGCTGAACAGAATATTATTATTATTGATGATGTATCAGGTCTCATTCTTACAAGAGACCAGGTCAGAACATGGACAGAATAGGTTATTCCAAGCAGAAAGAGAAGCAACAATGACGTTATTTTCAAACAACAAATTTATAAATTTGCATACCACAAGTTCGGACAACAGAAACGTCATATCTTTGTCAGCCTTTTTTGAACGTCTACACATGTCCTTTGTTTTAAGGTTGATAATGAGACAGGCACAGTCTATTCATGTATGCGCTAAAAGACAAGAAAATACAGTAAAGTTTATGATAAATGGGTTGTACTTCTATAGTGCTTTTCTACCTTCAAGGTACTCAAAGCGCTTTGACACTACTTCCACATTTACCCATTCACACACACGTTCACACACTGATGGAGGGAGCTGCCATGCAAGGCGCTAACCAGCACCCATCAGGAGCAAGGGTGATGTGTCTTGTTCAAGGACACAATGGACGTGGCGAGGTTGGTACTAGGTGGGGATTGAACCAGTTACCCCTTGGTTGCGCACGGCCACTCTCCCCATGCGCCACTTAATTATTGTTTCTAAAGTTATATTTAAATAAATACATGGTCAAATGGTGGTGTTGTCTGTTTCATTGCTACAAACTAGACGAGATATAGGGCAACGTTAAATTGATCCAGCCCCATGAATATGCCAAGAGCTGCTAGAAAAATGTGTAAGCAACATTACATTTTAACAAACCAGAAAGTATTTTACTTGATCAAGCGAACACAGCGGGAGCAATTGTAGGCAAAAATCCAGGCAATCCAGGCAACAGATGATGCTGCAAAACACACAAAATAGAAAATGTGACCAAGTTCACAGTAGCATAGGAAATTATGAACAGGCGCAAAATACATTAGTTGTCTGAAACGACATAAACAGTGATTAAAATAATACATTTTTAATTCATTCATTTTAATTATAAAGATTGCAGATAGACGCTTTACTTTATACATTATATATGTAACAGTCACTGTTCTGCGTTGTGTCCTTTATAGTGATTTTTCCCACTCACATCAACTCCTTTTATATTTTTTTCTACAAATAACGATGCCAAAAAACTCATAACAGACATACCTTTTTTTTAATGGATACAAAAACAACAGGGAAGGCGTCACTCACAGCCCCAGTAAACAGGATCTCGATCTCAACTAAAGAATAAAGAAATAAATAATACACACTCATATTGCCCGATTGTAGCTGAGATAGGCGCCAGCGCCCCCCGCGACCCCAAAAAGGGAATAAGCGGTAGAAAATGGATGGATAGATGGATTGATACCACATGCAGCGGCACACAAGATGTCTACACAGACACAGAGATTTTGACCAATACGCTATCTTACGAGACCAGGAAACATCGTAATAACGGACCAGTGTGGGGGGGGGGGGGGGGGGGGGGGGGGCCGTGGCCCGGTGGTTGGGGACCACTGGTATATAGCATTAAGATAATCCAAGTGGATTAGTTTAATGCCATATAGCATTAAAATAGCTAATCCTGGACTAGCTTAATGCTACATAGCAACTTGTATTAGCAGCATTTAGCATATAAAAGTCCGTTTTTTACAACAATTTAACAACCATAATCTGGGGAATTTAACCCATCAAGCTTTATCAACAGGTCACAGACAGTGTGCATTCTTATAGAATACTTTAAAAGAGACAACCAAAACATTTATAAAAAAAACAAAAGGAACAAGAGACGATGTCGCACGTTGTCTCTTGTTCCTTTGTTTGTCTCCCGACTTGCGAGAACTTTACTTAACTTAACTTTACTTTAAAGGGGAACATTATCACAATTTCAAAAGGGTTAAAAACAATAAAAATCAGTTCCCAGTGGCTTGTTGTATTTTTTGAAGTTTTTTTCCAAATTTTACCGGTCCTGGAATATCCCTAAATAAAGCTTTAAAGTGCCTTATTTTCGCTATCTTCGAAACCACTGTCCATTTCCCTGTGACGCCATACAGGGCCTCCTCTCTGAGCTGCAACCTTATCGTGGTAGAGGAGTTTGCGTGTCCCAATGATCCTAGGAGCTATGTTGTCCGGGGGCATAAAGCCCCCTGGTAGGGTCTCCCAAGGCAAACAGGTTCTAGGTGAGGGATCAGACAAAGAGCAGCTCGAAGACCTTTATGAAGAAGAAACATCATGGACCCAGATTTCCCTCGCCCGGACGCGGGTCACCGGGGCCCCCCTCTGGAGCCAGGCCCGGAGGTGGGGCACGATGGCGAGCGCCTGGTGGCCGGGCCTGTTCCCATGGGGCCCGGCCGGGCACAGCCCGAAGAGGCAACGTGGGTCACCCCTCCAATGGGCTCACCACCCATAGCAGGGGCCATAGAGGTCGGGTGCATTGTGAGCTGGGCGACAGCCGAAGGCAGGGCACTTGGCGGTCCGATCCTCGGCTACAGAAGCTAGCTCTTGGGACGTGGAACGTCACGTCACTGGGGGGGAAAGAGCCTGAGCTAGTGCGCGAAGTCGAGAAATTCCGGCTGGATATAGTCGGACTCACTTCGACGCACAGCAAGGTCTCTGGAACCACTTCTCTCGAGAGGGATTGGACCCTCTTCCACTCTGGCGTTGCCGGCAGTGAGAGGCGACGGGCTGGGGTGGCAATTCTTGTTCGCCCCCCGGCTCAAAGCCTGTACGTTGGAGTTCAACCCGGTGGACGAAAGGGTAGCCTCCCTCCGCCTTCGGGTGGGGGGACGGGTCCTGACTGTTGTTTGTGCTTATGCACCAAACAGCAGTTCAGAGTACCCACCCTTTTTGGGAACGCTCGAGGGAGTACTGGAAAGTCCTCCCCCGGGTGATTCCCTTGTCCTACTGGGAGACTTCAACGCTCACGTCGGCAACGACAGTGAAACCTGGAGAGGCGCGATTGGGAAGATTGGCCGCCCGGATCTGAACCCGAATGGTGTTTTGTTATTGGACTTTTGTGCTCGTCACAGTTTGTCCATAACAAACACCATGTTCAAACATAAGGGTGTCCATATGTGCACTTGGCACCAGGACACCCTAGGCCGGAGTTCCATGATCGACTTTGTAGTTGTGTCATCGGATTTGCGGCCTCATGTTATGGACACTCGGGTGAAGAGAGGGGCGGAGCTTTCTACCGATCACCACCTGGTGGTGAGTTGGCTGCGATGGTGGGGGAGGATGCCGGACAGACCTGGGAGGCCCAAACGCATTGTGAGGGTCTGCTGGGAACGTCTGGCAGAGTCTCCTGTCAGACAAAGTTTCAATTCCCACCTCCGGAAGAACTTTGAACATGTCACGAGGGAGGTGCTGGACATTGAGTCCGAGTGGACCATGTTCCGCACCTCTATTGTCGAGGCGGCAGATCGGAGCTGTGGCCGCAAGGTAGTTGGTGCCTGTCGGGGCGGCAATCCTAAAACCCCTTGGTGGACACCAGCGGTGAGGGATGCCGTCAAGCTGAAGAAGGAGTCCTATCGGGTCCTTTTGGCTCATAGGACTCCGGAGGCAGTGGACAGGTACCGACAGGCCAAGCGGTGTGCAGCTTCAGCGGTCGGGGAGGCAAAAACTCGGACATGGGAAGAGTTCGGGGAAGCCATGGAAAACGACTTCCGGACGGCTTCGAAGCGATTCTGGACCACCGTCCGCCGCCTCAGGAAGGGGAAGCAGTGCACTATCAACACCGTGTATGGTGCGGATGGTGTTCTGCTGACCTCGACTGCGGATGTTGTGGATAGGTGGAAGGAATACTTCGAAGACCTCCTCAATCCCACCAACACGTCTTCCTATGAGGAAGCAGTGCCTGGGGAATCTGTGGTGGACTCTCCTATTTCTGGGGCTGAGGTCGCTGAGGTAGTTAAAAAGCTCCTCGGTGGCAAGGCCCCAGGGGTGGACGAGATCCGCCCGGAGTTCCTTAAGGCTCTGGATGCTGTGGGGCTGTCTTGGTTGACAAGACTTTGCAGCATCGCGTGGACATCGGGGGCGGTACCTCTGGATTGGCAGACCGGGGTGGTGGTTCCTCTCTTTAAGAAGGGGGACCGGAGGGTGTGTTTCAACTATCGTGGGATCACACTCCTCAGCCTTCCCGGTAAGGTTTATTCAGGTGTACTGGAGAGGAGGTTACGTCGGATAGTCGAACCTCGGATTCAGGAGGAACAGTGTGGTTTTCGTCCTGGTCGTGGAACTGTGGACCAGCTCTATACTCTCGGCAGGGTTCTTGAGGGTGCATGGGAGTTTGCCCAACCAGTCTACATGTGCTTTGTGGACTTGGAGAAGGCATTCGACCCTGTCCCTCGGGAAGTCCTGTGGGGAGTGCTCAGAGAGTATGGGGTATCGGACTGTCTTATTGTGGCGGTCCGTTCCCTGTACGATCAGTGCCAGAGCTTGGTCCGCATTGCCGGCAGTAAGTCGAACACATTTCCAGTGAGGGTTGGACTCCGCCAAGGCTGTCCTTTGTCACCGATTCTGTTCATAACTTTTATGGACAGAATTTCTAGGCGCAGTCAAGGCGTTGAGGGGTTCCGGTTTGGTAACCGCAGGATTAGGTCTCTGCTTTTTGCAGATGATGTGGTCCTGATGGCTTCATCTGACCGGGATCTTCAGCTCTCGCTGGATCGGTTCGCAGCCGAGTGTGAAGCGACCGGAATGAGAATCAGCACCTCCAAGTCCGAGTCCATGGTTCTCGCCCGGAAAAGGGTGGAGTGCCATCTCCGGGTTGGGGAGGAGACCCTGCCCCAAGTGGAGGAGTTCAAGTACCTAGGAGTCTTGTTCACGAGTGAGGGAAGAGTGGATCGTGAGATCGACAGGCGGATCGGTGCGGCGTCTTCAGTAATGCGGACGTTGTACCGGTCCGTTGTGGTGAAGAAGGAGCTGAGCCGGAAGGCAAAGCTCTCAATTTACCGGTCGATCTACGTTCCCATCCTCACCTATGGTCATGAGCTTTGGGTCATGACCGAAAGGATAAGATCACGGGTACAAGCGGCCGAAATGAGTTTCATCCGCCGTGTGGCGGGGCTCTCCCTTAGAGATAGGGTGAGAAGCTCTGCCATCCGGGAGGAACTCAAAGTAAAGCCGCTGCTCCTTCACATCGAGAGGAGCCAGATGAGGTGGTTCGGGCATCTGGTCAGGATGCCACCCGAACGCCTCCCTGGGGAGGTGTTTAGGGCACGTCCAACCGGTAGGAGGCCACGGGGAAGACCCAGGACACGTTGGGAAGACTATGTCTCCCGGCTGGCCTGGGAACGCCTCGGGATCCCCCGGGAAGAGCTAGACGAAGTGGCTGGGGAGAGGGAAGTCTGGGTTTCCCTGCTTAGGCTGTTGCCCCCGCGACCCGACCTCGGATAAGCGGAAGATGATGGATGGATGGATGGATGGATGGCCATACAGGGCTGCCAATACAAACAACATGGCGGTTACCACAGCAAGATATAGCGACATTAGCTCGGATTCAGACTCGGATTTCAGCGGTTTAAGTGATTCAACAGATTACGCATGTATTGAAACAGATGGTCGGAGTATGGCGGCAGATAGCGAAAACGAAATTGAAGAAGAAATTGAAGCTATTGACGTTGTCAATAGCTTCAATTTATCATTTAACTATATATATACATAGTTAAATGATAACATTTAACTATGTATATATATTTCCCAATTGGTTCAACCGCCACCCGCCCGAATCTATTTAAAATCTATTTTTTCGTCATGTCACCCGCCCGACCCGCGGTTTATCCGCGGACTTCGCGGTTGTGACAGCAAACCACGCATCTCTACTGACTAGCTTGTTTTGGTATGTTTGGAGTCTAGATTTGAGGGTTTTGAAGGTGCTGGAGTACCAGGAGGGGCATGTGTAATCGAAAAAAGGTTGAATGAGAGTTCCCGCTAAAATCTTCATGGTGCTTTTGTTGACCAGAGAGGAGATTCTGTAGAGAAATCTTGTTCGTTGGTTGACCTTTTTGATGACCTTGGTTGCCATTTTATCACAGGAAAGATTGGCCTTTAGAATGGAACCTAGGTAGGTGACCTCATCTTTCCTGGTGATAACAATGTCACCCACTTTTATAGTGAAGTCACTGACTTTCTTAAAGGGGAACATTATCACCAGACCTATGTAAGCGTCAATATATACCTTGATGGTGCAGAAAAAAGACCATATATTTTTTTAACCAATTTCCGAACTCTAAATGGGTGAATTTTGGCGAATTGTTGTCGGAGGGTGTAACAACACAAACAGGGAGGGATTCAAGTTGCACCACTGGCCCAAAGATGCGAAAGTGTCTGCCGCCAGACCCCCATTGAATGCGACGACAGACATGACACAGAGATGTATGGATAACCTGCAGATGCATTTGCAACAATAAAGTCAACGAAATCACAAAGGTGAGTTTTGTTGATGTTGACTTATGTGCTAATCAGACATATTTGTTTGCGGCGTGACTGCCAGCTAATCGATGCTAACATGCTACGCTAATCGACGCTAACATGGTATTTACCGGCGGTGCTAAAGCAGACATGGCACAGAGATGTATGGATAACCTGCCGATGCATTTGCAACTATAAAGTCAACGAATTCACAAAGGTGAGTTCTGTTGATGTTGACTGCCACCTAATCGATGCTAACCTGCTACGCTAATCGATGCTAACATGCTATTTACCGGCGGTGCTAAAGCAGACATGGCACAGAGATGTGTGGATAGTTTCCTTCCACCCACATTTAATGCAAAAAAAACACTTACCAATCGAAGGATTTAAGTTGCTCCAGTGTCACGAGATGCGAAAGTCCTGATCGTTTGGTCCGCACATTTTACCGGCGATGCTAACGCAGCTATTCGTCCATGCTATGGCTATGAATAGCGTCAATAGCTATTCGCTCAATAGCTTCAGTTTCTTCTTCAATACTTTCATACTCCAACCATCCGTTTCAATACATGCGTAATCTGTTGAATCGCTTAAACCGCTGAAATCCGAGTCTGAATCCGAGCTAATGTCGCTATATCTCGCTGTGCAATTCGCCGTTGTTTGTTTACATTGGCAGCACTGTATGACATAACAGGGAAATGGATAGTCACATCGCAAATAGCGAAAATCAAACACTTTAAAGCTTTTTTAGGGATATTCGGGGACCGGTAAAATTTTGAAAAAAAATTCAAAAAATACAACAAGCCAATGGGAACTGATTTTTATTGATTTTAACCCTTTTGAAATTGTGATAATGTTCCCCTTTAAGGTTGATGTGGGACCCAAATAGGATGGATTCTGTTTTACCCAAGTGTATGGATAGCTTATTGTCAGTGAGCCAGGTGCAGATTCTACAGAGTTCGGCACTGAGGACTTGTTCCAACTGTGACTTGTTCTTGCCGGATACCAGCAGGGCCGAGTCATCCGCAAACAGGAACAATTCACAGTCGCATGCTGATGGCATGTAGTTTACCTATATTAGGAACAGCAAAGGCCCTAATATACTGCCTTGGGGGGACTCCACAGCTTACTGAGAGGGACACACACACACACATGGTGCGTCTACCACCTGTTTCCTCCCCTCCAAGTAAGATTGCATCCAGCTCGATGAGGAAACTACGGAAGCCTGACGATATGCCATGGCAGGAAGGAGTCAAATAAAATAACAGTCCATCAACACAAAAAATAACGTTTTTTTGAGATAAAATTCACACATAACACAATATTTGAAGGACAAAAAAAAAAACATTCCAAAATATTAATGAAGTGCATTTCCTTGAATTGCCGCAGGGCATATAGTATGCGCCTGCCTTGAATTACTGCCGGGTCAAACTCGCGTCGCAAAATAATTAGCGCATGCTTAGTGTTACCGCCTGGTCAAACTCGTGACGTCACGAGTGACACTTCCCCTGTCATCATTTTCAAAATGGAGGAGGCAGATTTCAATACCCGTAATTTGAAATTGCATAAAGGGAAGAAGATTAAGAGCGACTCAGTAGGATTCCAGGTCCAAGCTTACATCACAGTCAAATTTTTACTGCATGCCTTTGGTAAGTGCCGGAGTGAGAAGAGGTTTTGAAATAATTAGCGCATGCTTACTTTTACCACATGCCTTAGGTAAGCGCAGGAGTGAGAAGAGGTTTTAAAGGCCTACTGAAATGAGATTTTCTTATTTAAACGGGGATAGCAGGTCCATTCATTTCGCGATATTGCCATATTTTTGCTGAAAGTATTAAGTAGAGAACATCCACGATAAAGTTCGCAACTTTCGGTGCTAAGAGAAATGCCCTGCCTCTACCGGAAGTCGCAGACGATGATGTCACATGTTTGATGGCTCCTCACATATTCCCATTGTTTTTAATGGGAGCCTCCAACAAAAAGTGCTATTCGGACCGAGAAAACAACAATTTCCCCATTAATTTGAGCAAGGATGAAAGATTCGTGTTTGAGGATATTGACAGCGACGGACTAGAAAGAAAAAAAAACGCGATTGCATTGGGACCGATTCTGATGTTTTTAGACACATTTACTAGGTTAATTCTGGGAAATCCCTTATCTTTCTATTGTGTTGCAAGTGTTTTAGTGAGTTAAATAGTACCTGATAGTCAGAAGGGTGTCTCCACGGGTGTCTTGACGCGCAGTGTCTCAGGGGAGTCGACGGCAGCTATGGACGGCACAAGCTCAGCTTTTCTCCGGTAAGAACTAACTTTTTAACCACAAATTTCTCACCGAAACCTGCTGGTTGACATGTGGTCGGGATCCATGTTCTCTGATCCATAGGAAAGTTTCACCTCCAGGAATTTTAAACAAGTAATCACCGTGTGTTTGTGTGGCTAAAGGCTAAAGCTTCCCAACTCCATATTTCTACTGTGACTTCTCCAATATTAATTGAACAAATTGCAAAAGATTCAGCAACACAGATGTCGAAAATACTGTGTAATTATGCCGCTAAAGCAGACGACTTTTACCTGTGTGTGTGCGCAGCGCTCATATTTCCTTAAAACCTGTGACGTCTTGCGTACACGTCATCATTACACGACGTTTCGAAGACGAAACTCCCGAGAAATTTAAAATTGTAATTTAGTAAAGTAAAAAGGCCGTATTGGCATGTGTTGCAATGTTAATATTTCATCATTGATATATAAACTATCAGACTGCGTGGTGGGTAGTAGTGGGCTTCAGTAGGCCTTTAAATTAATTAGCGCCCCGGTAGCAATTCAAGGAAATACGATACATCACATTTGCAGTTGTTTCCCATTTTTGCTGTTTTTACAGCTGCAATGTTCTGAAAATTATTTTTTTTAAAGTCATGCATCCATCCCATCCATCCATTCTACCGCTTATTCCATTTGGGGTCGTGGGGGGCGCTAGTGCCTATCTCAGCTACAATCAGGCGGAAGGCGGCGTACACCCTGGACAAGTCGCCACCTCAAACCGTTACTTTACCCAAAAAAAGGAGGAGGGGACCGCAGATGTAAAAAATACCTTTCACACAAAGACAGTTGCTCTTGGTTGTTCGGCCAGTTTGGACAAGACCCAGTTTGTTGCTCGGCCAGTCAGACTATTTCCTGGGATCGGTTCAAGTCTTCTGACCTCCGACCCTCATCCTCAGCTCCTGCTTGTGAAGGCTTCCTACCAGATGTTGCTAATGTCTTTACACTTCCTCCTAAAATCCAAACCTGTAAGATTCCAAATTTCCTGGGGACAAGAGCCACCGCTCTCTGCAGAGTTGGTGACGGACACGTGCACTTTTGACCTTAGTAGAATAATCCTCTAAAGCAGGGGTGTCAAACTCAAATACAGAGTGGGGCCAAAATTTCAAACGGAACAAAGCCGCGGGCTAAGGTTGAACAAATTAACCTTTTAAGAGGGACCCAAACAAGTTTTGCATTGAATATTGAACAAGCAAGGCTTATATAACTTTATAGTGACATGCAAAGTAGAGTTTCAAATTATCCATCCATCCATTTCCTACCGCTAGTCCCTTCTATGGTCGCTGGAGCCAACCTCAGCTGCATTCGGGCGGAAGGCAGTGTACACCCTGGACAAGTCGCCACCTCATCACAGGGCCAACACAGATTGACAACATTCACACTCACATTCACACACTTGGGCCAATTTAGTGTTGCCAATCAACCTATCAATAATAATTGAAAATTAAAGCTGCAAGCAGCGTTGGTCGGGTCCGCCTTTGGATGCTGCCCCCGCAACCCAAGCCCTGGTCTAACTACATAGAGGTTTTTGTTTCATGTCTCTACGACATTCCTAACAGAAGTTACAAGCAGTTTTGTCTGGGTTTTTTCCTAGGGGGCGCTAGAGCGCAAATTTGACTTTTGGGGTTTGTTTTTTTATGAGAAGGCAATTTTCGCCAGTCCTGATGTGTGTGTAAAATTTGGTGAGTTTTGAAGCATGTTAAGGGGGTCAAACTACAGCTCTGCGTTTCTGGATGTTGTTGATAAATGGCTTTCGCTTTGCATAGTAGAGCTTTAACTTGCACTTTGAAACATTTTAAGGGGGTCAAATTACAGCTCAAAGAGGCAAAAATGACATTTTTTAGGAAAATTTGCGCAGGGTTTTTTTGAAGGCGCGTAAAATCCAAACCAGAGCACTTATCAAAACTCTTTCGATAACTTTTAATCAGAAGGGTTCAAACTCTCTCCTGTGCGAGTTTGAAGCCGAAACGACAAACGCGCTCAGAGGAGATAACGTTTGAAAAAAGGTGACGGGGGTTTACAAAACATTTATTTTGAAGGGGTAATTTTTAACTTCCTGTTGATTTTTGCTGAAGAATGTCAATTATTAAAACGTAGGTCTAAGTGAGACCTGCATAGAAGTTTTTGTTTCAGGTCTCTTTGACTTTCCTACCAGAAGTTACAAGCAGTTTTGTCTGTGTTTTCGTCCTAGGAGCAGTTTTTTCTGTGTTTTATTAAAAAATTGCGCTAGAGTGCATTTTTGAGTTTTGGGGTTTGGTTTTTTCATTAAATCGCAATTTCTGCCAGTCCTGATGTATGTGCTAAGTTTGGTGAGTTTTGAAGCATTTTAAGGGGGTCAAATTACAGGTCAAAGAGGCAAAAATTGAATTTTTTGCGAAAATTTTGCTTTGATTGTGTTTTTGCAAAATTTCTGTTGATTTTTGCCGTATAAAGTAAAATTATTAAATCTAGGTCTAAGTTAGCCCTACATAGAGGTTTTTGTTTCATGTCTCTACGACATTGCTAACGGAAGTTACAAGCAGTCTGTTTTTTTTTTTCCTAGGGGGCGCTAGAGCGCATTTTTGAGTTTTTGGGTTTGGTTTTTTTATTAGATGGCACTTTTCGCCAGTTCTGATGAGTGTGTGAAATTTGGTGAGTTTTGAAGCATGTTCAGGGGGTCAAATTACAGTTCAAAGAGGTGGCGGAATAATAATAATAAAACGGACCAGTTTCAATAGGGTCCTTGGCCCATTGCAAAAGGACTACTTTGGAGTCCTTTTGCAATGGGTCTGCGGACCCTAAATATCAATGGCATATAAAATAAAATTTAAATAAAAATGGGGGGGGGGGTTGGTGGTAGCGAGGGTGTATATTGTGGCGTCCAGGAAGATTCAGTGCTGCAAGGGGTTCTTGGTATTACGTGTGTTACGGTGCAGATGTTCTCCCGAAACGTGTTTGTCATTCTTGTTTGGTGTGTCTTGACAGTGTGGCGCATATTTGTAACAGTGTTAAAGTCGTTTATACGGCCGCCCTCAGTGTGACCTGTATGGCTGTTGACCAAGTATGGCTGTTGACCAAGTATGCATTCATGTGTCTTAAAGCCGCAGATATTATGTGACTGAGCCGGCACCTTGTTTGTATGGCGGAAAAAGCGGACGTGACGACAGGTTATAGAGGACGCTAAAGGCAGTGCCTTCGAGGCACGCCCCCAATATTGTTGTCCGGGTGGAAATTGGGAGAAATTCGGAATAATTGTTGCCCCGGGAGATTTTCTGGAGGGGCAGTGAAATTCGAGTCTCTTGGGTAAATCGTGACGGTTGGCAAATGCGTTGTTACTGCAGCACCACCTATGTATAATACCGGCGGGCCAGTTCTAATCTTAATCTGATATTACCTCAGGGGCCAAATGAAATTACACGGGGGCCAGAGTTTGACACCCATGTTCTAAAGGATTCTGTGACCAAATAGAAACACATGCTAGCCCACAATCATATAAGTGAAAGGTACATGGTATAATTCACCTCATTGGTCAAACGAGAGTCACGCGAGAACGAGACCACCGAATCCTCGAACAGGGTTTAACATTAGGATGTATTTTCTGCTATTTATTAAATGTTTCATTTATTACTCTGCATTCATTCTTACTATAATGCAAGTAAAATAACTTGAGATCGGTAGGTTGTGAGTTCAAACCCCGGGTCATACCAAAGACCAGGGGTCACCAACCTTTTTGAAACCAAGAGCTACTTCTTGGGTACTGATTAATACAAAGAGCTACCAGTTTGATACACACCTAAATAAATTGCCAGAAATAGCCAATTTGCTCAATTTACCTTTGATAAATAAATCTATATATATACATATATATATATATATATATATATATATATATATATATATATATATATATATATATATATATATATATATATATATATATATATATACATATACATATACATATACATATATATATATATATATATATAAATGGGTATCTTTGTCTGTCAATCCGTCGTACATTTTTTTTCCTTTTACGGAAGGTTTTTTTGTAGAGAATAAATGTTGAAAAAACTCTTAATTGAACGGTTTAAAAGAGGAAAAAACAGGAAAAAAATTAAAATTACATTTTGAAACATAGTTTATCTTCAATTTCGACTCTTTAAAATTCAAAATTCAACCGAAAAAAAGAAGAGAAAAACTAGCTAATTCGAATCTTTTTGAAAAAATGTAAAAAAGAATTTATGGAACATCACTATTAATTTTTAAATTCTGATGACAGGTTTTAAAAAGGTTCAAATCCAATTTGCATTTTGTTAGAATATATAACAAATTGGACCAAGCTATATAAGACAAATCATTATTTCTTCTAGATTTTCCAGAACAAAAATTTTAAAAGAAATTCAAAAGACTTTGAAATAAGATTTAAATTTGATTTTAAAGATTTTCTAGACTTGCCAGAATATTTTTTTTTTTATTTTAATCATAATAAGTTTGAAGAAATATTTCACACATATTTTTTGTTGAAAAAACAGAAGCTAAAATGAAGAATTAAATTAAAATGTATTTATTATTCTTTACAATGAAACAAATACATTTACTTGAAGATTGGTTTAAATTGTCAAGAAAGAAGAGGAACAAATTTAAAAGATAAAAAGGTATGTTTTTAAAAATCCTAAAATCATTTTTAAGGTTTTATTTTTTCTCTAAAATTGTCTTTCTGAAAGTTATAAGAAGCAAACTAAAAAAAATAAATGCATTTATTTAAACAAGTGAAGACCAAGTCCTTAAAATATTTTCTTGGATTTTCAAATTCTATTTGAGTTTTGTCTCTCTTAGAATTAAAAATGTCGAGCAAAGCGAGACCAGCTTGCTAGTAAATAAATAAAATTAAAAAAATAGATGCAGCTCACTGGTAAGTGCTGCTATTTGAGTTATTTTTAGAACAGCCCAGCGGGCGACTCATCTGGTCCTTACGGGCTACCTGGTGCCCACGGGCACCGCGTTGGTGACCCCTGCCAAAGACTATAAAAATGGGAGCCTTTACCTCCCTGCTTGGCACTCAGCATCAAGGGTTGGAATTGGGGGTTAACTCACCAAAAATGATTCCCGGGCGTGGCCACCGCTGCTGCCCACTGCTCCCCTCATATTCCAGGGGGTGAACAAGGGGATGGGTCAAATGCAGAGGACAAATTTCACCAAACCTAGTGTGTGTACTTTAACTTCACTTTAAAGGCCTACTGATACCCACTACTACCGACCACGCAGTCTGATAGTTTATATATCAATGATGAAATATTAACATTGCAACACATGCCAATACGGCCTTTTTAGTTGACTAAATTGCAATTTTAAATTTCCCGCGAGTTTCTTGTTGAAAACGTCGCGGAATGATGACGCGTACGCGTGACGTCACTGACTGTCAGGAAATATTACCTCAGCACCACTTACGGCTAAAAGTCGTCTCTTTTCATCGCATAATTACACAGTAATTTGGACATCTGTGTTGCTCAATCTTTTGCAATTTGTTAATTTATTAATGGAGACTGTATTGCAGCTGTCTTTGGCACTGAGACACAGCCGGTGTTTCTTTGTTTGTTGTAAAGCTTTAACATAGGGTGGTCAAGCGAACATGTTTCTCTACGTCAACCAGCATGTTTTTGGATGGGGAAATTGTGATATATATCTTACCGGAGAAATCATTGGATTGTTTGTCGTCCTGCAGCAGCTGTTTAAGTCTACAGCAGGCGTGTCGAACTCTCTGAGACACTGGGTGTTCACCGCAGCCATCTGACCTCGAGGTATGTCTTTACAATCTTTAAACACTATTAAAACAATAAGCAGATAAGGGATCTTCCAGAATTATCCTAGTAAATGTGTCTAATTACATCTGAAACGCTCACACTGCCGTCGCCCGGACCAGTCGCTTTTTTTTTCTTTTTTTTTTGTAGTCCTTCACTATCAATATCCTAATTCACAAATCTTTCAGCCTCGCTCAAATTAATGGGGAAATTGTCGCTTTCTCAGTCCGAATTGCTCTTACTGCTGGAAGCTCCCATTAAAAACAATGTGGATATGTGTGGAGCTCTGCAACTCTATCAGCGACCAAAAGTTGCAAACTTTATCTTCGATGTTCTCTACTAAATCCTTTCAGCAAAAATATGGCAATATCGCGAAATGATCAAGTATGACACATAGAATGGACCTGCTATCCCCGTTTAAATAAGAAAATCTCATTTCAGTAGGCCTTTAAAATCAATTACTCATATTTATAAGTTATGATACAGATTGTGGAGGATTTATTATGATTTTTTTTTTTTTTTTTTTAAATAAAATCAGTCAACCATCAGCTTTGCTCACTTGATGATGAACTGTAGTTGGATGTCCTCTCACAAAGAAGTCCAGATGTCCCACAAAGGCAGTCCTACTCAGATATTATTTTAAAGATGTTGTAATGTAATTGTAAATAGAATTGTCTCCCCTAAAAGTAAATTTTATTTTTTTTGAATACATTTTAAATAATACCTCAGCTCTTCATTATAGCAGTTGATGTTTTAAAAATATGTTTTCGCTTGTACTTTTTTGCACATGTAAATATTATGTGGAATATCATTTAGGATATCGGAAGGTATTGCCCTGTTTTGAATCCTTTACAAATAAGCGACAATACAGTAAGACACACAATAAGCTATATGTTTACACGTATTATGGTGTAAACATAGAAAAAGAAAATGTCAGATCAGAAAAAAGTTGTCGCCACTGCCTGAATATGAGGCTCTCTCCCGTCGGAGGTCGCGTAACATTACGATAATCAAAGTCTCGTATTTGAGCACAAATGAGTTACTCGTGTCCCACTAAGCTTTACATGTCTGCTGTTAAATGTTGTAAATTAATAAATACAGCTACACTTGCATTTTAGAGTCGCTCTTATCTCTCCGCATGGAAATGAAACAAATAATTTCGTCAAATATCACAGCTGCATCGAGACAAACGTTTAAAATTACATAATCAATTTCTGTGCTGCTTATACATCCTTCATAGTATGACTCGGTTAACGCGAAGATCTCATATCACTTATAGACTTGATTTCGACGCCATCGGCCCTCTTTTCTTCTTTTACCGTGTTTTTCCAGTCCAGTAAGTAAACTTGTTATGAGCCCCGACCACAGGCACACACCCCTCACACTAAATTATACTTGCCAACCTTGAGACCTCCGATTTCGGGAGGTGGGGGGCGTGGTCAGGACTGGGGCGTGGTTAAGAGGGGAGGAGTATATTTCCCCCTAGATCAGGGGTCTCAAACATGCGGCCAGAGACGTTATTTTGCGGCCTACACTGTGATGTGAAATTTAGTGTTGGTGCGGCCCGCAAATTCATATTTGTATACCCTCGATTTTTCCGGGAGACTCCCAATTTAAAGTGCCCATCCAGGGGTGATCATTCATCTGAATTTCACTCAAACAAAATTAAGGGGACACAGTGGAGGCCCCGCCTTTAACGTCTTCTATGACATGTACAAACAGCGTACCAGCCCAGCCACGTGTTGTATTTAGATTCTGTAGACGCAGTAAGGGACTGCAAGACATACTTGATCAACAGCCAACAGCCATACAGGTCACACTGAGAGTGGTTGTATAAACAACTTTAAGACTGTTACAAATATGCGCCACACTGTGAACCCACACCAAACAAGAATGACAAACACATTTTGGGAGAACATCCGCACCGTAACACAACAGAACAAATACCCAGGATCCCATGTTGTGTTACCGTGCGGATGTTCTCCCAAAATATGTTTGCCAATCTTGTTTGGAGTGGGTTCACGGTGTGGCGCATATTTGTAACAGTGATAAAGTTGTTTCTACGGCCACCCTGAGTGTGACCTGTATTGCTGTTGAATAAGTATATATTGCAGTCGCTTCCGTGAGTCTGCAGAAGTCTCATACAATATGTGATTGGGTCTGTACACTGTTTGTATGGTGGAGAAGCGGACAAGACGGCAGTTCGTAGAGAACGCTAAAGACATTGCCATCACGACACGTCCTTACTATTGTTGTCCTGGTGAACACCAGGAGAATGATTTCCCCGGGAGATTGACGGGAGGGGCACTGATTTTCGGGTGTTTCCCAGAAGATTCGCGAGAGTCGACAAGTATGTTGCTAGGGCGGGAAAGCCATTCAAAGAAGGCGAAATTAGTAAAAAGTGCATGTTAGATTTTTTTAAGAAAACTTTTCTTGCGGCCCAGCCTCACCCAGTTTCTGCATCCAGTGGCCCCCAGGTAAATTGAGTTTGAGACCCCTGCCCTAGATTAACCAAGTATTTCATATATATATATATATATATATATATATATATATATATATAAGAAATACTTGACGTTCAGTGAATTTTAGCTGAATATATATATATATATATATATATTTAATACATTTATTTACACGTTTACACACACAACACTCATCTACTCATTGTTGAGTTAAGGGTTGAATTGTCCATCCTTGTTTTTCTAACCATATGCATGTACTGTAGATGGCAGTATTGTCCTGTTTAAGAGTGTCACAACATTGCTGTTTAGGCAGACGAACTGCTTTACGGTAGACAAAAACGGACTGCTGTTGTTGTGTGTTGTTTTACCGCACTGGGAGGACGTTAATGAAACTGCCTAACAATAAACCCACATAAGAAACCAAGAACTCGCCCTCGATCATTCTACAGTTATAACGTCATTGGGCAGACACGCTTTTTATACACGTCACTCAGGTCCGCATGGAGCTGGAGGGGGCGTGTCCTCCAGCTCTGCCTGAATTTCGGGACATTTTCGGGAGAAAATTTGTCCCGGGAGGTTTGCGGGAGAGGCGCTGAATTTCGGGAGTCCGCCGGAAAATCCGGGAGGGTTGGCAAGTATGTCCGCTAAAATGCTGCCTCTAGTTTGGAACCGTAAAAGAAAGAAGTGAATCATAAAAACCTTCAAAACACACAAAAAATAAAAGTGTACAACATATGGATATTGGCATAAAAAAAATTGGTGTATTTGACGCTACATAATGCACCACACATTTTCAATGGGAGACAGGTCTGGACTACAGGCAGGCAAGTCTAGTACCCGCACTCTTTTACTACGAAGCCACACTGTTGTAACACGTGCAGAATGTGGCTTGGCATTGTCTTGCTGAAATAAGCAGGGGCGTCCGTGAAAAAGACCTTACTTGGATGGCAACATATGTTGCTCCAAAACCTGTATGTACCTTTCAGCATTAATGGTGCGTTCACAGATGTGTAAGTTACCCATGCTTTGGGCACTAATACACCATACCATACCATCACAGATGCTGACTCACTGTCTCACAGATTACCTCAACTTCTGCGTGGACGTGATTTGCCCTGCTAAGACTGTTCGGTGCTACCCTAATAACAAACCCTGGGTAACACAAGAAGTTAAAGCTGTCCTCAACAACAAGAAAGCTGCCTTCAGGAGTTGAGACAGGGAGGCAATGAGAGCAGCACAGCGGGAGGTGAAACGATGCGTGAGGGAGGCTAACGACAGCTACAGGAAGAAGCTGGAGCAGAAGCTGCAGCAGAACAACATGAGGGACGTCTGGGAAGGTGTGAAAACCATCACAGGCCACAAGACAAAGACCAGAGCTGTTGTGGGGATAATAGAGAGGGCCAATGAGATGAATAACTTCTTCAACCGGTTTAACCAGCCCGTGTCCTCTCCATCCCCCACTCCCCATCACAGCCACCCCCTCTTCTGCACCCCTCAACGCACCTCCCCCCCAGCCATGGCAGCACCCCCCTCTACCACCTCTACGCAGACATTAGTCATCTCTGCGGACCAGGTCAGAGGTCAACTGAGGAAGCTATAGCCAAGGAAATCAGCAGGCCCAGACAAGCTGTGCCCCCAACTCCTGAAGACCTGTGCTGCAGAACTGGGTGAACCACTTCAAAGAATCTTCAACCTCAGCCTGCAGCTGGGAATAGTGCCCACCCTCTGGAAGACGTCATGCATCGTTCCAGTTCCCAAAAAGAACTGCCCCAGTGAGCTGAACGACTACAGACCAGTGGCGCTCACCTCTCATCTAATGAAGACATTGGAGCGGCTCTTTCTCAGCCTCCTCAGACCACAGGTGCAACATGCCCAGGACAGCCTGCAGTTTGCGTACCAGGAAGGCGTTGGTGTGGAGGATGCTATCCTTTAACTGCTGCATCGAGCCCACTCACACCTGGATAAGGGAAATGGCACTGTGAGGATCCTGTTTCTGGACTTCTCGAGTGCCTTTAATACGATCCAGCCCCGCCTCCTTCAGGACAAGCTCTACAAAATGCGAGTGGACCCCTGCCTGGTTGCCTGGATTTCGAACTACCTCACCGACAGGCCACAGTACGTCAGACTGAAGGACATCACGTCTGACACTGTGATCAGCAGCACCGGAGCACCGCAGGGAACGGTGCTGGCCCCTCTTTTCTTCACCCTCTACACCTCTGACTTCTGTTACAACTCAGAGCTGTGTCACATCCAGAAGTACGCGGATGACACAGCCATCGTCGGGTGCATCAGGGACGGCAGAGAGGAGGAGTTTCGGAACCTGGTGAGGGACTTTGTTGTCTGGTGCCACACGAACCTCTTGCAGCTCAATTCGTCAAAGACCAAGAAGCTGGTCATTGACTTTGGGAGGTCAAGTCCACGGTCACAACCTATTGTGATCGAGGGAGTTGAGGTACAGACCGTGTACTCATTCAAGTACCTCAGGGTTTGGGTGGACAATAAACTGGACTGGACTGTCAACACGGACCACCAGTACAAGAAAGGACAGAGCAGGTTGTACTTCCTCAGGAGACTGCACTCCTTCAACATTTGTAGAAAACTCCTGTGGATGTACTACCAGTCTGTGGTTGCCAGTGTTCTGTACTACATGGTAGTGTGCTGGGGGGGCAGTACATCTAAGAAGGACAGCTCCAGACTTGAGAAACTGATCAGGCTGGCCGGTTCTACAATGGGAATAAACCTGGACTCACCGGTGACGGTGGCAGAGAAGAGGACTGTTGACAAACTAGTGAGCATCCTGGATGATGCCAGTCACCCTCTGCATAGCGTTATCAGTAGCCAGAGGAGCCTGTTCATTGCTAGACTGCTTCATCCCAAGTACAGGACTAATAAACTCCAAAACTCCTTTGTCCCACACGCCATTGGAATGTACAACTCCTCTCTGGGGCGGGGGGTACTAGGATGACAGGGGATGAAAACAATAACAGTGCAATACTTTTTCATAACATGGTCACTACATCCTACTTTGTCTTGTTATATTTTTATTTTACTGTTATAATTTTATTCCCATTGTTGCTTTTTATTTTTTATTCTTATTGTAATATTTCTCTATTTTGTTTCCATTTAAACCCCCATTATTTTCTTTTTACTTTTTTAAAATTGATCTCAACTCTGTACACTGCTGCTGGAATGTTAATTTTCCTGAAGGAACTCTCCTGAAGGAATCAATAAAGTACTATCTATCTATCTTTTGAACTTTGCGCCTAGAGCAGTCGGGTTGGTTCATTTCCTCTTTGGTCCGGAGGACACGACGTACACAGTTTCCAAAAACAATTTGAAATGTGGACTCGTCAGACCACAGAGAACTTTTCCACTTTGCATCAGTCCATCTTAGATGAGCTCAGGCCCAGCAAAGCCGGTGACATTTCTGGGTGTTGTTGATAAATGACTTTCGCTTTGTATAGTACAGTTTTAACTTGCATTTACAGATGTAGCGACAAACTGTAGTTACTGACAGTGTTTTTCTGTAGTGTTCCTGAGCCCATGTGGTGATATCCTTTGCACACTGATGTCGCTTTTTGATGCAGTACCGCCTAAGGGATTGACAGTTACGGGCATTCAGGGCTGTTTTTCGGCCTTTCTCCAGATTCTCTGAGCCTTTTGATGATATTACGGATCGTAGATGGTGAAATCCCAAACATTTTTTCAATAGTTTGTTGAGAAATGTTGTTCTAAAACTGTTCCGTGATTTCTCCGGATTCTCTGAACCTTTTGATGATATTACAGACCTAACATGGTGAAATCCTTAAATTCTTTGCAATAACTTGTTGAGAAATGCTATTCTTAAACTGTTGGACAATTTGCTCACGCATTTGTTCACAAAGTGGTGACCCTCTCACCATCCTTGTTTGTGAATGACTGAGCATTTCATGGAAGCTGCTTATATACCCAATCATGGCACCCGCCTATTACCAATTAGCCTGTTCCCCTGTGGGATTTTCCAAATAAGTGTTTTATGAGTATTCCTCAACTTTCTCAGTCTTTTTTGCCAACTGTGCCAGCTTTTTTAAACATGTTGCAGGCCTCAAATTCCAAATAAGCTAACATTTGCAAAGAAAATTTAAGTTTACGATTTCGAACATTAGATATCTTGTCTTTGCAGTCTATTCAATTGAATATAAGTTTAAAATGATTTGCAATTCATTGTATTCTGTTTTCATTTATCACTTAATAATAATAATAATAATGGATTAGATTTATATCGCGCTTTTCTATTGTCAGATACTCAAACCGCTCACAGTGAAGTGGGAACCCATCATTCATTCATACCTGGTGGTGGTAAGCTACATCAGTAGCCACAGCTGCCCTGGGGTAGACTGACGGAAGCATGGCTGCCAGTTTGCGCCTACGGCCCCTCCGACCACCACCATTCATTCATTCACCAGTGTGAGCGGCACCGGGGGCAAGGGTGAAGTGTCCTGCCCAAGGACACAACGGCAGCGATTTGGATGTTTATAGGTGGGAAGCGAACCTGCAACCCTCAGGTTTCTGGCACGGCCGCTCTACCCACTACGCCATGCCACCCGGGTTGGCGTACACAAAAATTTCGGTTCGGTATGTACCTCGGTTCAGAGGTCACGGTTCGGTTCATTTTCGGTACAGTAAGAAAAAAACAAACTATACATTCTTTGATTATTTATTTAACAAATTTGCAAAATCTTCCACCAAAAATATTTTGATGTGAAGTAATCGGAAACTTGGATAGGTCAATAATTCATAATAACATTGATTTTGATTCAATATTATGTTTTGAGCAATGATAGTTTGAAAGAAAAAAAACAGCTTTGTTTAATTAGACAACGATGCAACTTTTTCTAAATTACATTTATCCTTTAAGCTTTTTTATTTCACTTTTGTTTATGTTTTTGTTTATTTTAATAGTAGTTTTAGAATGTGCCATGGGCCTTTAAAACATTAGGTGTGTGCCGCAAATGGCCTCCGGGGCACACTTTTGAAACCCCTGCTATAGATATTAAAAAAATAAATCAGCCTGGCGACGCATGCATGTTTATCATAACTCTCTCGCTTTGTCTGTCTCTGTCCCTCCCTCACGAATGCTGCTGTGTGCACAAATTGTCTTGTTTTGAACCCCTCCTTAATCTTGAACGTACATTGAAAATACACGCAACCCTAACTTAAAATGCCGGACATTTGTGGCATTTAAGAAACTCTACCCGGACAGCCCCGCAAAAGAGGACATGTCCGGTGAAAAGAGGAGGTATGGTCAGTCTATCATAGGCCAGTCGTTGCTAGCATGTCGTGTGTTGTTTTTTTGATTGATTGAAACTTTTATTAGTAGATTGCACAGTACAGTACATATTCCGTACAATAGACCACTAAATGGTAACACCCCAATAAGTATTTCAACCTGTTTTAAGTCGGGGTTCACGTCAATCAATTCATGGTACCTCGTAAGGGTGGAACGGATCAAAAAACTCACGGATTGGATCATTTTTTTCGGATCAGACAAATAAACAGAAGTTTTGCCGTTTTGTTTTTTAACACTTTTAAATTATTAAATTAAAATATATAAAATCTAGTTCAAGTGCACAAGGCATAATATCTTCTTTTTAACATAATTAATGAAAAACAGTGCCACATAAAAAGGGATTTCTCCTTTCCTCCACTGCTTGTGTCAGTACCTGCACAAGGTGACTCTCGTAGAGGGGGCGTGTCTTCTCATCTCCCACTCTGCTGTGATGAAATGAGCGCTTATGGTCACATAGTTCCCCTGGACCTCCACCCTTGCACTTATGGTCACATAGTTCCCCTGGACCTCCACCCTTGCACTTATGGTCACATAGTTCCCCTGGACCTCCACCCTTGCACTTATGGTCACATAGTTCCCCTGGACCTCCACCCTTGCACTTATGATCACATAGTTCTCCTGGACCTCCACCCTTGCACTTATGGTCACATAGTTCTCCTGGACCTCCACCCTTGCACTTATGGTCACATAGTTCCCCTGGACCTCCACCCTTGCACTTATGGTCACATAGTTCTCCTGGACCTCCACCCTTGCACTTATGGTCACATAGTTCCCCTGGACCTCCACCCTTGCACTTATGGTCACATAGTTCCCCTGGACCTCCACCCTTGCACTTATGGTCACATAGTTCCCCTGGACCTCCACCCTTGCACTTATGGTCACATAGTTCCCCTGGACCTCCACCCTTGCACTTATGGTCACATAGTTCCCCTGGACCTCCACCCTTGCACTTATGGTCACATAGTTCTCCTGGACCTCCACCCTTGCACTTATGGTCACATAGTTCTCCTGGACCTCCACCCTTGCACTTATGGTCACAGAGTTCCCCTGGACCTCCACCCTTGCACTTATGGTCACATAGTTCCCCTGGACCTCCACCCTTGCACTTATGGTCACATAGTTCTCCTGGACCTCCACCCTTGCACTTATGGTCACATAGTTCCCCTGGACCTCCACCCTTGCACTTATGGTCACATAGTTCCCCTGGACCTCCACCCTTGTACTTATGGTCACATACTTCCCCTGGACCTCCAACCTTGCACTTATGGTCACATAGTTCCCCTGGACCTCCACCCTTGCACTTATGGTCACATACTTCCCCTGGACCTCCACCCTTGCATTTATGGTCACATAGTTCCCCTGGACCTCCACCCTTGCACTTATGGTCACATAGTTCCCCTGGACCTCCACCCTTCTGTCGTGAGCGCAACAGATGACGCTTGGGATAGTTCGTCCACAACTTTTTTCTTCTCTTGCTCATAAAAATCTGGCACAATCTTATCGTTGAAGTTGGTGCGCAACGGGATGTCGTAATGTGGTTGAAGCACCTTCAGCATGTGTTTAAAACCCTCGTTTTGCACAATGGAGTCTGCACTTATAAACACACCGATTAAATGGCACAGGGCGTTCAAGTTCCTCCGTTAATCCGCTCGCCATTACCACGCTGTGCGAACAACTTTTTTTTTCTTTTTTTTTTTTTTCATAAATCAGACCGCGGATCACGTGTGTGCCAAACCGAAGATATTGATCCGAACGGATCACGGATCAATGTTGATCCTTGCACCACTAGTGCATTGTTTACAAAACGTGCGCTACTTAATATGTCCGTGTCGTTCGGTACACCTCCGAACCGAACCGAAACCACTGTACCGAATCGGTTCACTACAAATACATGTACAGTTACACCCCTACATTTACACAATGTGCCAACTTCACTGGTTAAAAAAATGTCATTTTTTTCTTTACCAAATCTTACTGGCAGTATTCTGGCTCCATGTGTTTGTTAGCTTCAGCACTTAGCAGAGGCAGACTGCATTTTGTCAGATATTTTCACCGGATTTGTTACCTCTGCTTGATAAAGAGATTGAATGTTCTTCGATGGCTGTCATATCTACACGTCAACAAACGGTGTATTGTTTGGATGGCAAGTTTTTTACGTCAAACATCAATTTGTTGCTCATTATTCCCTTTGTTTATGTGTGATGATACCTTGTCCTATTTGATACCAAGATCATGTTCTATATTCTCAGTGAAACATCAAAATTTAGGTCTCACTTGCTTACCGGTACTTGATAGTGTCATTTATTAAACAGGTGACGATAGTCCACACATATCTCTTAATTGTTACTGCCATCTACTGGTCACACCAGAGTAATCGCAAATGGAATGAAGACATATAAAGGCGCACTGTCGATTTTTGAGAAAGTGAAAGGATTCCAAGAGTGATTTATAATCTGAAACACACGGTAAATACCTCTTTTCTCACCTTTGTTCATTCAAAACATTGTCATCCTACAACAAACTTGCACTTTACACCCAAATCATTATCAGTTAGCCGTAGTTTCAGACATGAATCCTAATTACTTATGAACAAACTGAACTCTTTTGTTGATGTGGAAAAGACAACTAAACATTTAAAACAGTATTTCCGTTTGATGAACATTTTTAAACCCCTGGAACTGATCTGAGATCAGGTCAAAGTTCACACAGGAGTAGAAATGTCTATCCCATGTTCTGTTACAATATTCTTTGTTTCGTGCTAATAATTTAAAAAAAAATATTTCCACAAAAACAAACCTTTTACAACAAAACTTTTTATTGTCTCTCAGCAGTTTTTGTAAAAATAAATTAAGTCTTCATTTATTAGTACTTATGACAGAATTTAGCTTTGTCAGAGGTAACACAAAACTAGTTTGTTTTGTTCATATTCGTTATTGACAAAACATCTGAGTCATGTTTTATTTACTTATTTTAAATGACACTTTTACATTCCTTTAGATACAGTATGTACACACACAATTGTTCAGGCAGTTGCAATCCAGTTAAAAATAGATGATTTGATCTAAATATGAATAGCATTAACAACTTACATGACTTTAATGTAAAAGTCAAAGTGAACTAACAAAAAGATCAATACTTTGTCAGTAAATTAAGATTTAAAACAGGACTGGTACATTCAAATAAGACATGCTAGAGATATAAGCTGTAGAATTACATCAGCAGCATGAAGGAAAACCAACAGAAAGTCTGGAAGCATTGAAGACCAAGTCTGTCTTCACCCTCAACCTCGAGCACACAGACTGTACATGTACTACATGGTACATGTACTTTATAGCCATGTACTACACAGAACATGTACTTCAGTGATTTTCAAACTGTGGCACGCCAAAGAATCACTTCATGAAATATTGTATCGAGGCATAATCAAAGATTTATCAACCCTTAATAGAAAGTCGTTACAAACCAACTGCTGTAGTTGACTCCAAGATAAACAGTTAAGACACAAACAAGTGAGTACATTTTCATTGAAACTTAAAAATTGGTATTTTGATATTTATGTTTAATCAACTTTTATGTCAATTCATTTTAATTGATTTATTATTCGAGTACAGGGTTTTTACTTTCCTATATTCAAACAGTGTAATGCTACAGCGGCCCAAAATATTTTATATCGTTGTTAAATAAAATCTCTGCCTTGTTTTTAATGAATCCTTAGGGCTACTATGTTACTGTATTTTATTGTTGGTCATTATGATGGTACTTAGAGAGCCAAGTGTTTTCTGACGTGGTGCTTAGTGTAAAAAGTTTGGGAACCATTGATATACTTGCACATGTAGCACTTACATTGCTTAAAAGTTAGACATGTACTACATACTCCATGTTGTACAAAGAGCATAAACATTTACTCCATAGTCATTAAGTACCTAGAATATGTCGAATGTGTTCCTCATTTGTCTAGTCAGCAGATTCTTCTCTCTTTTTCATGGCCTCGATCACTGCCATCTCCTTGGCCTCCTTCTTCTGGTTCCTGGCTTCAAACTGCAACCTGAGGACAAAAAGGAATGCTGATGTAAAATGTATTCGAAAAACCAAAACACATTGACAAATAAAGAAATATAATTATAATCCGTTTAAAAAAATGACCTGTTTGCAATGATCCTCTGCACGATGTCGTCTGTGGTGAGATTGTTCCCGCTATCAATGCTCTTGAATATTTTTCTCTTCCTGGGCTCCTGAGGACAGAACCCACACAAGCTTACAGTAGTTTCCTAACACTGATAGCATACACTGAAGTGTTGATTGGCATATTTTACAATCAAATCAAAGTGAAACCAGTTCAAAAAGACACAAAGTCAAACAAATCTGAAATTGTTGAAACTAAAAACATTAGTTCTGGATTTTAAGATTTTTGAAACGTTTTTGTATGCTAACAAGAGCACGGCTAATAAAAATATATATTTTACTCATGTTATAAACCATACAGAGTTCTGCCTTTTAATGCATACAGTATGCATATCTTTTTGTTGAAGTATTGGTTTTGCCTTTTTAAAAATACTTCAGTACCTCAAAATACAATCTTAGTGGGTCCTTCAAAAAAGCGGTAGTGCGCAGGTGTTTTTTTTTATTGTTTATTATTGTGGAGCGTCGCTATGGCCAGCGTCCTATTGGAGGTAAGAAATGTGCCCAGGTTCAGCCTAGCAGCCCTGTGGACCCAGGCAGAGTGGTTGAGGGGCTCAATCAGCTCGAAATGATGACAGCTGTGTTTAATCACCAATGGAGGACACCTGGGTTCTGATCAGCCTGGGCCATAAATACAGCAGCTTGAACCTGAGCTCGCTCTACCTCTGCATGGGATGCTGTCGAGCGGTAAGAAACACACTCTACTTTCTTTTTAATAGAATGTTTGATTTATATACTGTGTAAACTAATTGATGCTTTGGCTGTTATCAGGCAACCAGTGTTGGGCAAAACTAGTGCAAAGAAATACCTGATGAAATAAAATATAAGATATCATACATTTCTAAACAATGTTTCTGTTCAAATAAAGATAAATACTTAAATATCTGCTAGACCAGTGGTTCTCAAATGGGGGTATGTGTACCCCTGGGGGTACTGTAAGGTATGCCAAGGGGTACTTGAGATTTTAAAAAAATATTCTAAAAATAGCTACAATTCAAAAATCCTTTATAAATATATGTATTGAATAATACTTCAAAAAAATATGAATGTAACTTCATAAACTGTGAAAAGAAATGCAACAATGCAATATTCAGTGTTGACAGCTATATTTTTTTGTGGACATGTTCCATAAATATTATTTGTTTAAAATATTATTCTTTTTGTGAATAAATGTTTAGAATTAAGTTCATGAATCCAGATGGATCTCTATCACAATCTCCAAAGAGGGCACTTTACGTTGATTATTTCTGTGTAGAAATCTTCATTTATAATTGAATCATTTGTTGATTATTTAAGCGAGTCTTTAGTTATTTTTATATCTTTTTTTCCAAATAGTTCAAGAAAGACCACAACAAATGAGTAATATTTTGCACTGTTATACAATATAATAAATCAGAAACTGATGACATAGTGCTGTATTTTACTTCTTTATCTTTTTTTCAACCAAAAATGCTTTGCTCTGATTAGGGGGTACTTGAATTAAAAAAATGTTCATCGGGGGTTTATCACTAAAAAAAGGTTGAGAACCACTGTGCTAGACCTATGATTTCAACCCAACAAATTGGCCATGCAAAAATTTTAAAACATTTTTTACAGCACAATCCACTTTTGTAGTGTTAAGTATTAGTGATGGGTTGATGAGGCGTCATGTATCATTTTGACACATTGCAAAGCTGTATTGATACTGTCACTAAATACTGACATCTAATGGACATTAAAAATCCCTACAGGCAACCTATGGACCGACTCAACTGACACTGATTTTATGACCTAGTATATACAATTATAAACCAAGTCATTGTCTTTCATCAAGAATTACTTCATATCCTCATTAAAATAAAAGTATATTTTTATCTTTTTAAGATACTCAATAAATAATGTGAACATGTATCATAAAATGGAAATCTAAGAACATGTTGTGAATGAGAATACTTGTGGACTGGGAATTTTTTTTTATTTTTTTACATGCTCTTTGAATAAGCACAATTGATTGATTAAAGCTTTTATTAGTAGATTGCACAGTACATATTCCGCACAATTGGTAACACCCGAATAAGTTTTTCAACTTGTTTATATCTGGGTCCATGTTAATCAAGTCAGGGTAAAAAGGTAATGGGTTCGAGCTGGATTTGAACAAGTGCCCTGAGGCCGTGGTTCTCAAATGGGGGTATGTGTACCCCTGGGGTACTTGAAGGTATGCCAAGGGGTACGTGAGATTTTATTTTTAAATATTCTAAAAATAGAAACAATTCAAAAATCCTAATACTTAAACAAAATATGAATGTAAGTTCATAAACTGTGAAAAGAAATGCAACAATGTTGTCAGTGTTGACAGCTAGATTTTTTTTTTAGATTTTTTGTGGACATGATCCATAAATATTGGTGTTAAAGATTTAATTTTTTGTGAAAAAATTTTTAGAATTAAGTTGATGGATCTCTTACAATCCCCAAAGAGGGCCCTTTAAGTTGATTACTTCTATGTGTAGAAATCTTTATTTATAATTTAAATCACTTGTTTATTTTTCAACAAGTTTTTACTTATATATTTTTTTCCAAATAGTTCAAGAAAGACCACTACAAATGAGCAATATTTTGCACTTATACAATTTAATAAATCAGAAACTGATGACATAGTGCTGTATTTTACTTCTTAATGTCTTTTTTTCAACCAAAAATGCTTTGCTCTGATTAGGTACTTGAATTAAAACATTTTTCACAGGGGGTACATCTGGGGGAAAAAAAGGTTGAGATCCACTGCCCTAAGGAACGCAGCAGGATCAACTGCGGTCCTTCACTCTAACAACTGAGCTATCGAAGAGATTGGTCATTACCATTTTTAATGTAACCAATCGGATGGTTGTGTTGGTGGGACAATGCTACTGGATGAAACGACAAGGACATGAACACAAATACCCTTCTTTCCGATATATATGATCAAAATATTCCCACACGGCGGAAAGGATCTCCGACGATAAATTACAAATGGCCAACGACAGAAGTGCGGCGATTTTGTTGACAGATGCGCTTCCTTATAAACAGTTTGGCGCGCAGAGGTCAGTGCGACAAAGTTTGCGTATCAATCACGTGACCAAAACAGCTCATCGGTCACGTGACCTTCTAAAGGCGGCGCAGGGTTTCGCTCTACGAGCTCGACGCATGCGCCGATGCATCGGTGTTGCCGGACCCATCACTATTAAGTATAGAGTAATACACCATAAAAATTAACATGAATTTTTCTGTAAAAAAAAAAAAAAAGTGGCACCCTTTTTCCATTCCATTTAATTCATTTTATTTATTTCATATGCTACAAAAAAAAAAACCCTGCTAAATAAATGGTAAAATTGTGGCAACTGAGCTGCTGGTCTAAAATTTTTATTTTGTACAGCGTACATAGAAAAAGATGTAGTAATCAAATACATAGACAATTATACACTTTATATAGACACATTTATATTCATACTGTATCTTTTTTCACTGTTAAAAGCGGCCCTCTGAGGGCAATGTGGCTCTCAATGAAAATTAGTTTGACTCGCCTGATGTAGACTTAAAACAAAACCAAAGTTGCCTGCTTTGTGGGGTTGTCCAGATATCAATATTTTGGTACATGTACTAAAATGTATTTTGATACTTCTAAAAATAAAGTGGACTAAAAAAAAATGTATGGCTTGATTACAGTTTAAAAAAAAATCTTGCAATACATTATACATATGGTTCTTATTGCACTCAACAATTTTAGAAGATTTAAACAAAAATAAAAGGCATTAAACACATTAAGATGTTTTTGTTGCACTCAAAATTACAATTTACATATAGTCATAATCTACGATTAGATAGAAAACTTTTGACATTTTAAATGCTAATGATTACTGTTGCCACTCCTGGTCTGTGCTTTAAGAAAAATAAAATCATTAGTAAATTAACAATACTATGGCTAAAAGTACACAGATTAAGACATGTAGCAGGTAAAACACATTGAGGATAAAACACAATGTAGTCATTCTCTTGAATAAATTTGCGATACTTTGGGCAGTTTGGAGTCTGCTGATATTTGGCAGCAAGCCAACCAGTTATGAAGTGAAGTGAATTATATTTTATATAGCGCTTTTTTCTCAAGTGACTCAAAGCGCTTTACATAGTGAAACCCAATATCTAAGTTACATTCAAACCAGTGTGGGTGGCACTGGTGGGTAAAGTTTCTTGCCCAAGGACACAACGGCAGTGACTAGGTTGGCAGAAGCGGGAATCGAACCTGCAACCCTCAAGTTGCTGGCACGGCCACTCTACCAACTGAGCTAAACCGCCCTGTTATGTGCACATCTACGTATCTAAATGTGCACAGTAAGAGCTAGTGAACTACATTACCTTTTTTTAAACTTATTTTGCAGTTCTGGATTATTTAAATGTTTAAGTTTGAAGCGCATGTGGTCTTGCCACCTTAGGCGAGGCATGTTTTAAAGCAGAGCTTGCAGCGTGGTGTGTTTAGTGTCACCGTGATCGATTAGTTTTGAAGCCCGAATTCCTGTATTTTGCGCTTCACAAACCCTCTTTATTAACCACCAGCAGATAAACTCTCCACCTTTTTTAGTACGACTTCAGTACTACGACCAGCAAAACAAAGCATCAAAAATCTGGCTGAATTTCATTGATCATTGTTCCATGTTAGCCTTCAGTACCAAACTTCCAAAGGAGGGATGATTAACAGATGCTTTTTGTTTTTTTCCTGCACTTCGTAAAAACTGTATCTTTCTGTATTTTCATCCTGTTTTTGTATTTCCTTGCACAACTGTTTGGTATTTGGTGAAAATAAACATTACCAACAAAAGTCCTGTGACTGAACCATCTTCAATGCTTACCACATTTGGTGTCAAGAGTGTCTCATTGTCTTTTATCAGGTAATGTTCCTGTTTTCTTGTAAAATTTTTCTCATGTCCCCTATTTAAGTAATCTGGTCCATCTTATTTTTGTACTTTGGTTTTCTTTGTAGTTTTCTCATTGCGTGCTAGTTTTTGATGCCATCGCCTTTTTTGTTGCCTTGTGTTTCTCTAACAAAGGGACGGGGACCGTCTCTACATTTTGAGATCCATACCACACTTTAATATATTTTATGCAAACTAACACAGGGAGTAAGCAAAACTGCACATGATTTCTGGGAGTTTTGAATATCATTCACAATCTGTATGCAGTTTAGGATAAGAACACATCTTTCAATTATGTGCATTCTAAAAAAAAAAAAAAAAAAATTTTTATCAAAAATTGTGATTTATTGAAAATTCTTATGCTTTATGAACAAGTCTTTTAGCATGTTGCTCAACACAGTCCTTGAGTGCACCCTGAGATCGGTAGGTTGTGAGTTCCAAAGACTATAAAAATAAGGCCCATTATCTCCCTGCTTGGCACTCTGCAGCAAGGGTTGTAATTGGGGGTTAGATCATCAAAAATTATTCCTGGGCTCATCCACTGCTCCCCTCACATCCCGGGGGGTGAGTATGATATGTCAAATGCAGAGGATAATCATTAATACTTTAACTTTTAACTTACATTTCTCAACATTCTTGGGGGAAAAAAAAGTGATGTCCATCTCTAGCTATAAGCCAGTGGTTCTCAAACTTTTTTACTAAGTAGCACCTCAGAAAACACTTGGCTCTCCAAGTACCACCATAATGACAAACATTAAATTACAGTAGCGCAGTAGGCCTAAATATTCAGAGTAAACAAAGGCAGAGGTTTTATTTAACAAGTATATTTAATATTTTTGGCCACTAACGTTACACACGCACATTTAACAGTAACTGTTTGAATATTTAATTGATTTGGTGTACCACAGTTTGAAAATTGTTAAACTGTTGGATCTGATGTTTTATTTAGATCTTTCAAGGTTCCCTGTAACACACTACACCTGCTAATGGTGGGGAGGCTCATAATCCCAATTGGCATAACAATTAGCTGAGTGACAGCTCGCACTCTGAAAAACTTGTATCCTGAGCACTACTTTGTATGAAAGTATTTCCCACATTCTTAGATTTTTCTGTATGCGACCCTAAATGCCCTGCAGTGTTGGACCAAGCTAGCTTTTAGATCACTGGTGTCAAACTCAAGGCCGACCATTTTTTTTAAGAGGCCTGCAAATGCCTGGAAATCTTTCTTACTAAATGTATTTATTTCCCATTTGACAGTAAAAAAATATATATTACATGAAATTGCATCTTTTGAACTTTAGTAGTATCTGACCATGCAACAAATGTTACATTACATTCTGTAATTTTTTTTTTTAGGAGAAAATTATGGGTCACACTCCTGCTGCTTCTTCTCCAGTTGTGCGTCCTGACGAGTGCACCACAGGCGCTCTCGCTCCGCTGCGGGCGTGCCTCCTTGCACCTGCAGACATTCTACAATCTACACACCTGCCCGTGATGAGTGATCAGCCTTCAAAAGCCAACGCAACCTGAGATCCGACACCAGAACGTAGCTTCTCGTACCCAGTACAGTAAACCTACATATATCTAGCTCTCCCACATGTGCATTCTCTCCCTGTGCTCATAATCTCTTGTGTTGTGTCAACCTCCAGCTCCCTGTCCTTCCTTGTCGTCGAGTTGTCTCGTCACCTTGGACCTCCTGTGGATTTTTCCCTTGCCTTTCTGGACTTTGACATCACACCTGTCTACCGACAACAACGCCACGCTCCTGTCCTTGATTTTCCACCTGTCCTCCGACGCTTGAGTCTGCCTTGCCCTTATTAGACTTCCGCCTGAATCCCAACACGCACTCTCAATATCCTCTGGCAACCACGCTCAGATAAGTCTCACACTTAGTCACACTACATCTCTTCGGTTTAATTACACACCTCACTTAAACACTAAGCTGTCAAACACGCTGACAGCTAACGTCATCGTTTCTCTGCCGTCTTCTTCTCTCACTGTCCCGTCACAAAAGTAAAAACTCAAAATATCTGCTGTTCATTTAGGATTTCAAGGCAATATATCCCTTAATTTCTATGTAAAACTAAGTATATTAAGAGGCATTGGCAATTGTAGTAATGAGGTGGTGATATTCATATAAATTTACTGTGACAAGCGGCCCTCTGAAGGCAGCCAAAACCGTGTCGTGGCCCTCAATAACAAGTTTGACTACACTTTTTAGACAAAAGGGAAAATGATCATACATAAAAGTCAATTTGGTCTTGTAAATAGTGTATTACAAAACCCAAAATCAGTGAAGTTGGCAGTGTAAATTGCAAATAAAAATACTGTAGGAGCCAAATAGAGGGCCATACTTGAATTTATGTTTATTCTATTATTTTTGAGTGATTCATGCGTGTATGTCAGTGTGCACCCTTTGCAGGTGGTGTAAAGTTCCCACGCAGGCCTATACGGGGCAGGAGCGCGCTGGGCGCGTGATTGGCAGTCGGGCACCAGCTCACCTGTCTGTAGACCTCACCTGCTGTTAGGCACAAATGCTCCAAAACTGTTAGAACCATGGGAGGTTATAAATAGCCATGGTGGGGGTCCATATGCTGTGAGAACATTATTGGGATGGGTGGTTAATGGGCCATTTAGAGGTGGGAATAGTGAGGCAGTGAGTGCAACTGTTAACACAATATCAGTTGCAAATCTGGAGGAGCTTTCGATTTCCCAGTATAACCTGGAGTTCAGTGAGGTAGTGTCAGAAGAGAAGACTGAGCTATCAGTAGAAGAAAAACAGTTTTTAGAGATAGCCAATGAGGCAGTCCTACAGGACGGACACTACAGCCTGAAATTACCCTTCAGAAAACCCATGGTCAACCTACCCAACAACCGCCCAAGTGCCAAACAGCGCCTCCACAGCCCGAAAGGAAAAAGGAACTCCTCTCAGGTCAAACTGCCACCCGTTCACAGTTACAACGTGAACAAGGAACTTAAAAATTTCAGGACCACACTTGGTGGACAGACCACCATCTTTTGCGAGGCAGAGGCGAATCTCCCCAGATCCACAGGACTTAGAGCCACTGACCCCAAACCACATTCTCCTTTTAAAAACTCAACCCATCATTCCCCCGGGCACCTTCGAGAAAAAGGATCTCTACGTCAGGCGCCGCTGGAATCCGGTTCAGTATATGACTGACCTTTTCTGGCACAGATGGACAAGGGAGTACCTGGCGCTTCTGCAGGAAAGACGGAAATGGACTCAAGTGAGGAACAAGCTGCAGCCAGGAGATGTGGGCCTGGTGGTCGACCCCACAGCCCCACGGGGCTCCTGGCCATTGGGCAGAGTACTGAAGACTCGGCCAGATGGAGGAAGCCTGGTCCGGTCAGTCAAGCTCCAAACAAGACTTCAGTCATCGAAAGGCCTATCACCAAGCTGTGCTGCGTCCTGGAGGCTGAGGGCTGACTGGTCAGTCATGGAGACCAGACCACAAGACACGCACAAGGGACGTAATGTATATACTTTATTTTCCCTCAAGACTTTGCCTTTTGTTTGTGTATTATGGAATAGGCTCCTTTTTTTTGCATTAAATTAATGAATGTGATTGAGTCTGTAAAGATCAATCAGGGGCCGGTGTGTAGGAGCCAAATAGAGGGCCATACTTGAATTTATGTTTATTCTATTATTTTTGAGTGATTCATGCGTGTATGTCAGTGTGCACCCTTTGCAGGTGGTGTAAAGTTCCCACGCAGGCCTATAAGGGGCAGGAGCGCGCTGGGCGCGTTATTGGCAGTCGGGCACCAGCATACCGTCTTTGACCTCACCTGTCTGTAGACCTCGACTTTATATAAGCTACCATTTATTTTGTTTTCCCGAGTATTCCAACCCTTGATTATTGTAAATAAAACAATCTTCAATTGCGCTGCTGGATCAGTTTGAATTAGTGGAGGGAAAGCGGGAAAAGGAAAAATACGTGACAAGGAAGGCTGTGTAAAAGGTGTGAGTCAGACAAGATGCCCGCGCCCCAAGTGGAACAAACATTTGAAACAAAGGGGTTATAGGAACAATCACTTTCAGTGTTTTATGCCACTACAAATACAATTATTTGCAAACCCTCTTCAACTTATCTTCAATTGAATGGACTGTGAAGACAAGATATTTAATGTTCGAACTGAGAAACATTTTTTTGCAAATAATTACTCTGAATTTAATGGCAGCAACACGTAGCAATCATTTGGCACAGGGGCATTTTTACCACTGTTACATGGCCTTTCTTTTCAACACTCAGTAAATGTTTGGGAACTGTGGAGACTAATTTTTTAGGCTTTTCTGGTGGAATTCTTTCCCATTCTTGCTTGATGTACAGCTTAAGTTGTTCAGCAGTCCAGAAACTTTCATATTCCGTTTTCATATTTTAGGCTTCATAATGCGCCACACATTTTCATTAGGAGACAGGTCTGTACTACAGACAGGCCAGTCTAGTACCCGCAGTCTTTTACTCCGAAGCAATGCTGTTCTAACATGTGCAGAATGTGGCTTTGCATTGTCTTGCTGAAATAAGCAGGGGCATCCATGAAAAATGACTTGCTTGGATAGCAACACATGTTGCTCCAAAACATGTATGTACCTTTCAGCATTAATGGTGCCTTCACAGATGTAATACACCCCAGACCATCACAGATTCTTCCTTTTGAACTTTACGCCGATAACAATCCGCGTGGTTCTTTTCTTCTTTGGCCTGGAGGACACTACGTCCAGTTTCCCCCAAAAATTTGTAATGTGGTCTCGTCAGACTACAGAAAACATTTTCCACTTTGCATCAGTCCATCTTAAATGAGCTCAGGCCCAACGAATCCAGCAGCATTTCTGGGTGTTAAAGTAGAGTTTTAACTTGCACTTACAGATGTAGCGACAAACTGTAGTTACTGACAATGGTTTTCTGAAGTGTTCCTGAGCCCATGCGGTGATATCCTTTACATACTGTCACTTTTTTAATGTAGTACCACCTGAGATTTAAGGTCACAGGCATTCAATGTTGATTTTCGGCCTTGCCGCTTACATGCATTAATTCCTCCACATTCTCTGAACCTTTTGATGATATTACAGACCGTAGATGGTAAAATCCCTAAATTCCTTTCAATAGCTCGATGACAAATGTTCTTAAACTGGACAATTTGCTCATGCATTTGTTGACAAAGTGGTGACCCTCGCCCCATCCTTGTCCGTGTGAGCATTTAATGGAAGCTGCTTTTATACCCAATCATGGCACCCACCTGTTCCCAATTAGCCTGTTCACCTGTGGGGTGTTTCAAATAAGTGAGCATTCCTCAACTTTCTCTGTTTTGCCACCTGAGCCAGCTTTTTTGAAATATGTTGCAAAAAATAGCAGTTTAACAGTTTGAACATTTATCTATTTCAATCTAAGTTGAAATAGATTTGCAAATCATTGTTTTTGTTTTTTTTACAATTTACCCAACATGCTAACTTTACTCATTTTGTGTTTTGTACATTATACCAATTTGGTTGTAATCACACAAAATGTGAATGTTGGAAGAAAACACCTGTTCCTTGTTTTATGTCATGTCAATACGTGGTACCTTTTTGTCTCAGCATGGGACACCAACTGAATTAATTCTTGTGACACCTGCGTCTTTTTGTTCGACATACCTTTTTACTTAAACTTTTTGTCATATTTATCATCACATGCAAGTAAAGTGCAGCAACTCTGGTGTGAGTTGTTTAAAACCCAGCACACAACGCAGAGAGGAAATGATCACTGATTACACATTGTGGCGTGACCCGGATGAGACAAAGATTTAGGATAATGCAGACGAGCTAGTAAAGTACTGCTAAGACTAAAAGTATTTAGAAAAAAAACATCAATTTACTTTTTTTTTAAAAATCCTATCAGTATTTAATTTATTATTTTCAATATGATCATATTTAGTATATTAAAATTGATATTAAATAATACAATAAATACAAATACTTCGGCCACAAAATCTGAAGAAATCACTGAACTGACTCACTAAATCAGTGGTTCTCAACCTTTTTTCAGTGATGTACCCCCTAATCAGCATTTTTTTTTTTTTTTAAAGAGATAAAGTAAGATACAGCACTGTTTCTGATTTATTAAATTGTATAACAGTGCAAAATATTGCTAATTTGTAGTGGTCTTTATTGAACTATTTGGAGAAAAAAAGATATAAAAATAAGTAAAAACTTGTTGAAAAATAAACAAGTGATTCATTTATAAATAAAGATTTCTACACATGTCCGCAAAAAATCTAGCTGTCAACATTGAATACTGCATTGTTGCATTTCTTTTCTGACTTTATCAACTTACATTCATATTTTCATGAAGTATTATTCAATAAATATATCTATAAAGGATTTTTGAATTGTTGCTATTTTTTAGAATATTTAAAAAAAATCTCACGTACCCCTTGGCATACCTTCAAGTGCCCCAAGGGGTACGCATACCCCCATTTGAGAACCACTGCACTAAATAAACAATTCAACTTGAATTTACACTTATTATACTTTCCTATGATATTATTTAGGTGACTAAAGCACAACATAAATGTAACTCTTTGGATGACAACATTTAATAACGTCAAAGCATTGAAATGTGAGTACTCACAGCATAGGGGTCTGATCCATCTTTGTCAGGAAACACTTTCGTCATGCCGTGACAAACCATGTCTACCTGCACAAAGATTCACAAGAAAGAAACAAACCTTAGCATAAAATAAAAATTATAAAACTGCTATACAACTATTTCCACGTTTTTTCTTTTTTTTAAAGATTAATAACACAACTGAATGAAATGTCATTATAAATTGAAAGTTAGAAATGTAAACAATAAAATACTCCCAGGTAATGTAACAATCCATGTGCCCGCTTGAAGGATCAAGTCCACGTCTACACAACAAACACTTTTCAATAATGTAAGTAAAATGAAGGATTGTCACCTTGAAGTGATCCAGCAGGTCTTTGGTCACAGCATAAGGAGCACCAATCACCACTTCTGACACATACTGCACACAGGAGATGCTGTATGTCAGTCACATACTGCACTTTCAAACAAACATCACATATATACATTCAAAATATCATAGAATAATATAGTTCAATATTGATGGTTATCTCCTGTACTCTGGCTTCCTCCCACATTCTAAGAATATGCATGTTAGCATCATTGGAGACTAAATTGTCTAAGTATGAATGCTTGTTTGTGGATATGTGCCCTGTCTGGCTGGTGACCAATCTGGGGTGTACCCTGCCTCTCACTCAGAGTCAGCTGGGATAGGCTGTTAGGCAACATTGGTCACTAATTTGTCATTCAGTGAGCATTCAGTGCACCACATGTGAGCAATATCGGATGTGCACACTGGCTACACTTGTAGCATACATGTACCATACCAAAGAATGCACAACAATTCTTAACAAAAGAGGAATATAACCTTGGAAGAAAATCTCATATAAAACATGTGTATGCTCATACAACACTTAAAACCGGATGTATGTGGCTTAAATTATGGAATGGATTAAGCAAAGAAATCAAAGCACCAATATGATTGTTTTAGACTGTTCAAACTACAAGTGTTCACAAAGTACACAGAACAAGAATTATGATGAACATCTTGAAGCCTTTACATTTGTTTTTATTGAGACAGATTATATATGTATTTGTTTGCTTACTATGGTATATTATTTGTTTACTGTTCTGTTACAGAGAACAAGGACAATTTCTCCTGCCTTCCACATTTTTCACCCGATCTCAAACTGTTCCAACTTCAGACTCTTCACCCGATTCCCTTGACAAAATTCCAAAAACTCAGATTTCCCAGAATTCCTGGTTTTCCAGGACATTTTTCCCCATTTAAAATGAATTGTCCATTTTTCAAACTTCCATTTCCACATTTTTCAACTGATGCAAACCATTCCACCTTCAACACATTTCCACTATCCTCGAAATTTTTACTAACTTTTCCCCAAATAAAAGAATTCCAAGATCTTACCAGAATTTCTGGTTTTCCAAAGCCCTATTTCCACTATTTCTTCCGGCGACTACTCCTCACACATTTCAACCGTTCCACCGTCAAAACATTCCTCTTAATCAGGACAACAATTAAGTTGTTTTTTGAAATGGAAAAATTCCGGGTTTTCCCGATATTACAGGAATTTTGTAATACCATTTCTCGACCGATATGAAAAATTCGAACTCAAACTATTTACTCATTCAGACCCTTCAAGATGTTTACCGTTTTCAAAAAATTCCCGCTTTTTCCAAAAATCCCAAATTTTGGGGAAATTCCCATTGAAATCAATGGGACATTCTTCAAAGTTCCACAACTCCCACATTTTTTATCTGATTCAAACTGTTCCAACTTCAAAATATTCAGCCTGTTTGGCAGCAATGGAGCATTTAGAGACAATTCCTTCAGCAATTGCCTCATTTAAGTTTAGAGTTTTGTGCTCAGAGGATGTTTGTTTTATGTTTACATAACACCTGTTTGATCTTTTTTTTAAATAAAAACAAATGTAATCGTAGTTGTTCACACAGGCAGTTAGAAATAGTTGTGGGATGCACTCTGGAAACAATACTTTATCAGTCTTGGTTAGTGGCTACACCATCTTGAAAAACTGCTGATCCACAAATGTCCAGAAAACAATGTGAGTTTGTGACAATGCGACTGTGTAACAATGAAATACTGTGACACTGAAAGCCTATTCTACAAAATGTGTGTATTGAAACGCATGCAAACTAAGCTACTGTGCAAGGGATTTGTCTGTTAACTTAGACCATTTTATTTTAATGGGTTTCTCATGTGTATGCAAAAAATATTCTGATTATCAGAACACGCAGGACTGGGAGGAAATGTACCTGAAATCATTAAGTGTCCGTAGTGTGATTATCAAAACTGAAAGTGTTTGCGGTTTTTGTTTTTCATTGTCAAAGGTACATGAAAATTAGTACATTTACTCACAAATGGCTGAGGTTTTTATGACAAGGAGGCGATGATAGATGATGGAGGCAAAAAATCTTTTGTGTGTGTCAAAACATATTTAGACTGTCAGTGATAAAAACTGTAAGGTGGTATCGCAACTTACGAGCATAATTCGTTCCATGGAAAAGCTTGTACCTCACAACAATTGTATCTTAAAAGCTCCATTCTTTGAAATTAATTGAAATCAATTTCCAGGCGCAGTCAAGGCGTTGAGGGGTTCTGGTTGGGTGGTCGTGGGATTAGGTCTCTGCTTTTTGCAGATGATGTGGTCCTGATGGCTTCATCTGGCCAGGATCTTTAGCTCTCACTAGATCGGTTCGCAGCAGAGTGTGAAGCGACCGGAATGTGAATCAGCACCTCCAAGTTCGAGTCCACGGTTCTCGCCCGGAAAAGGGTGGAGTGCCATCTCTGGGTTGGGGAGGAGACCCTGCCCCAAGTGGAGGAGTTCAAGTCCCTAGAAGTCTTTTTCACGAGTAGGGGAAGAGTGGATCGTGAGATCGACAGGCAGATCGGTGCGGCGTCTTCAGTAATGCGGACATTGTACCGATCCGTTGTGGTGAAGAAGGAGCTGAGCCGGAAGGCAAAGCTCTCAATTTACCGGTCGATCTATGTTCCCATCCTCACCTATGGTCATGAGCTTTGGGTCATAACCGAAAGCATAAGATCACCGGTACAAGCGGCTGAAATGAGTTTCCTCTGCCATGTGGTGGGGCTCTTCCTTAGAGATAGGGTGAGAAGCTCTGCCATCTGGGAGGAATATCTTTACACACGGATGTCGGTTTTTGATGCAGTACCGCCTGAGGGATCAAAGGTCCGTAATATCATTGCTAACGTGCAGTGATTTCTCCGGATTCTCTGAACTTTTTGATGATTTTACGGATCCTAGATGGTAAATTCTCTAAATTCCTTGCAATAACTCGTTGAGAAATGTTGTTCTAAAACTGTTCGACAATTTGCTTACAAAGTGGTGACCCTCGCTCCATCCTTGTTTGTGAATTACTTAGCATTTCATTGAAGCTGCTTTTATACCCAATCATGGCACCCAACTGTTCTCAATTAGCCTGCACACCTGTGGGATGTTCCATATAAGTGTTTGATGAGCATTCCTCACCTTTATCAGTATTTATCGCCAGCTTTCCCAACTTTTTTGTCACATGTTGCTGGCATCAAATTCTAAAGTTAATGATTATTTGCAAAAAAAAAAATGTTTTATCAGTTTGAACATCATACTGTATATGTTGTCTTTGTAGTGCATTCAATTGAATATGGGTTGAAAATGATTTGCAAATCATTCTATTCCGTTTATATTTACTTCTAACACAATTTCCCGACTCATATGGAAACGGGGTTTGTACAATGCTACATTTCGGACATGTTGGTTCATTTCTCCAAATCGGTGTTAAACGTCCCGTCCTTTGCACTAACTTAGTTCTGTTAGTTGGAGAGCAGCAGGCGGTCTATCTCTGAGCAGGGCTCAAATGCGCACGTTAAATGTGTACTCAAAACGTATACTCAAAACGTATGTTGTTTTTTTTGTTTAAATGAAGCAGGCACAAAAACGTGTAACAATATATTAACTCTTTATTGCTCACACAGCATAAACCTATTACAAATATTACTTCCGCCGAGAGCAAAAATGCTCGTAACTCAATGGATGCTCGCAGCTTAAAACATAACAAAAAGCCTAAAGACACCGTGTATCTCAAATTACCTGTGAGTTGAAGAACCACTGTAACAGCTGTGTGGTAGTTATCGATTATCCAGCAACAATTTTTGAAATACAGGTTGATTTAAGGGGCTGGTGTTTTTCTAATATGGCGTTCTGTTGGGAGTTTATTAAAAAAAGTGTTGCAAATGATGGCTCAGTTGCAGGCCTCTCGTTGGATATATTACACCAAATTAAAAAAAACAGTGCAAGTACTGCAATAATATAAACAGAGCAAATGAAAGTGAAAAAAATAAAGGATATAAAAAAATTATTTATTTATGAAATGCAGGAATGACAAATAACCTCTGCAGCCTGAAACTCAATCAAATCAAGCAGCTTATATACTCCTACCCAGACTGAACAAAAAGTCTCCCTTAAATAGTCCAGGCCTTTCCCTTAAGCATACCAATGACCTGTAAAAGGTGTTCAAACCAATCTTGTACTATCTTGTAGTTATTATTCCCAATAACCCACAATAAGCATAATATATGTTTATATACATGTATATGTATGTATCAACAATAGCCCTCCATAATTCCACACATTAACAGTCCATCATAGAACCACTTGGTCTGATGCCAGTACGAGAGAATGCTGCGCACGCCGTGTGGTGAATCCATTGTGTGCAAGTGTGTGTGAGGTCTAGTCTTTGTGTGCAATACACCAGAAAGATATATTGTCATGAAATACGGATTGGAACAGAGGGACAACTAATACACGTACACTCACTGTGCTGTCACTTGACACACAGTCTTAGTAAATCGCCCACAGCACACCCACTAATAGTACACACAATTTAGTACTTGTTACTTGGATCTCAATAGGTCAGGTGTTTCATGTGTGCAGTTGTGCAATTACCCGACAGGCCAAGACGCTCAAAGTCCTCTCATGGACGTTCATGATTGGGTAGTTTTTCCCCTTGTAGCGGTTGACCTCCTGAGGAGAATGAGTTCCATCAAAGTCCCAACCATGAAAAGAAAAAGTCTCTCTGAGTAATGTTGACATACTTATATGGTTTTATATTTGTCGATACTTGGTCGTAGTTGTATTAATTATAGCAGTTACTGAGCATTGTTGACGTAAGAAAATGGTTTTGTGTTTGTAGATACCTGATCAAAGTGCAGACCAACAATGACGTATGGTTTCTCTGCCAACTTGTAGACCATTGATAAAAAGTCAACATGGCCGATGTCTGCCAGTAGTCACAAGTCAAGGCAATAATATAATAGCAAAATGATTTTTGGTAAGGAGCAGGTGTGGCAAAAATACAGATTATAATTAAGATTTGTATTACGGTATTGTTTTTACTGTCTTACACATTACGAAACCCATTTTTTTCTATTTTTTCTTAGGATACGGAAGAGGTCAAATGCCCCGGCGACGTAGATGATGGTGTCCCCAGGCTGAGGCTCCTTTCCTGAGGCAAACTGGATGATTTTCTGGGACGTCTGCAAGAACTGAGACACACCAGTCCATGGACTGTGTCCTTTAGGCCCCTAGAAAACAAGAAGAGTAACACTGTAATAATAACACATACTCAAAGTCTATTCTTTTTTACTCACCTTGCCAAAATTGTCTGTATACTGCTGGTAATCTGGGTTATCCTGCAAAAACACATGGATTATCATCTCGTCACTTTTTTAGTCATTAAAAACATGAGCAAAAACGCAGACATTACAAGAAATCCAGCAGTTACTTAAATCTTCTAAGGACATTCAATCGATCACAAATTAATTGTTCAGTTTGTATTTGGAGACATTGGCCTTTCGTCAGGGCAGGCTTTATCAGTTCATGATCATTGATTTAGATTAGTCAGTTCTAGTCGAGATTTTGATGCCAAAGCCACAACTATTTATTCTCCGACAAGAGGAGGGTGTGTACCGGCAAATATTGTTTTGTTTTATTGTTATGAAAAGGCATAGAATAGAAAATAATTTATTGATCCCTGGGGGAAATTCAGCACGACAGCATGACATTACATCTAACAAATAACAGGAACTAGGAACTTTCCAGTTCCATATGCTCTTTTTGTGCCATTTTCACAACTGAATGGTTTTGGTCATTATATGCATTACCGGAACTACTTTCCTCAGCGCAATTATTTCCTTTTCAATAGCAACACACTTCTGACTTCTGTAAAGAGACCCTTGTGTGTTCTAAACATGGCAGACTTGCTAATGGAGACAAAGATAGCTATTTTTGGACAAATGAGGATTCACAACCTTATATTTTTGAAACCGAATATACAGAGAAGCGAACACGAACCCAGGGCGAAATATTGGAGCAGACGGAAAATTGGAGCCATGTAATGCTGACATAAATGGGGTGTTTCACCAAAACAAAACGGAAAAAGCGTCCCCGGCCACCTGGACCAAACAGACAACAGTTCACCGAGTGACTCACTAAATTGATCATGATACACGCAGCACAACATGCTGCTAAAGTACATATGCTGTCGAGCTAGCTGTGTACAAACAAAACATCAAATAATAAGGGCTGTCAAATTATATATTTTTTTAAATCAGAATAATCACATTTTAAAATGTGGATTAATCATGATTATTCACAAGTGATTGCTCGCTTGCATAAATAAAATGTGTTTAAGAGAAGACCGCAATATTTGTACACAAAAGGGACAGGCGATAGAAAATGGATGGGTGGATACAAATGTAATTTTATTGTCAGAATGTCATCCAGGAACTTGTTTAAACATTTTACTTTAATGTGTCTCATTTATTTTCACAAAATTTTGCTAGTTTTTTTTTTTAAAGTTCTTTAGGGCTGTATTTTGGAGTGAAATTTGCCATATGGAGTTACCAGTTGTAGTCTCCCCACTCATTTTTGTATTAACGTGTGCATTGATCACTGACTGAATAAGGGTTAAGGTAAAAAATAAATTCCTCCATGTTTGCTCTCACAATAACAATGTTGCTACAGCTTGGTTATTATACAAACGAACGTGAATGAAGTATTGTTTGTTGGTGGGCTTTGGATGCATTTTAAAGTGATTGAGAGGCAGAATGGATTGCTCCCATTAGCTGTAATAGCTAGCCACCTATAATTAGCTAATTATTACAAATTAGAATGCAAAAAAAGAAAACTGTTGTATTTATGTCTCTTATACGGATTGTGAAAGATAGGCAAAATTCAATTATGTTTTTTTTACCATGGCTAAATAACGTATTAAAACGCTGAGTATTTTATTCAGAACATCTCCTGGCAAGTGTACTTCCTGTTAAGCTGTCATCTAAAAAACACCAACAGTATTGCATTTGCATGTTGTAATCTGCATATTCACAAAGTTTTAGCAATATTGTTATCAAAATCGCTAAGGAACTACTAAAAAACACAGAGGAACTACGGCGCCATGATCACAGAGAGGGAACCAGCTTATGCTGCTATTGACATACTAAACTGGTGAGCTTCTGCGGCGCCTTTGAATTGGTGAAAGTTTGTGCTAGATTATAAATCATGCGTCTTAGCTGTATTATAGTAGGTTGTGGCCATAAACTAAGAAGTTGGTCAATTTTGACATTAAACTTAGACCCAGATGTCACGAGAAAGACGCTTGTTTGCGCCCAACATTTTTTTTTTTTACCTGCGTGAGGATTATGATTAATTCTTGATCTACAACAGAATATATAGACATCCCATCTGTCAGCATCCTAGTAAGAGCAGACAATGTACGGTGAGTGATTGTTTTAATATATTTGTAGTTTGTATTTCTTGTCTAGCACTTAGCAATAGTGCTAATTGATGGATCTGCTTATTCCTCAGCATAACATTATATACTATTTTCAGGCTCAAAAATACACTGTTCTGGATCATCATTTGGCCCATAGTAGTCATTGTCTCTTAGGAAGTCTGTCATGATTAGTGGTAGTTGTTGTTGAAGAAAATAGCGAACGTCTGTTGAAAATTGTGATACGTCTGTGAAGTTAATGCACCGCCGTATGCTTAAAACATTATGTTATTATGAATGTGCTTGTGACTACATTACACTATATGTAGATAATCATATAACACACTGTTGGATGTTTTTGGTTGTTTTTTGAGCGCTGTATATGCCGATTAAAACAAACTCTATTACCTCCATTGTTAGCCACCTTGTACATTACAAATTAAAATGCATAAAAAAGAAAGGTGTTCTTGTTTCACATAAGGATTGTGAATAATAGACAAAATTTAAAAAGTGCAGCGTTTGATTGATTGATACTTTTATTAGTAGATTGCACAGTACAGTACATATTCCGTACAATTGACCACTAAATGGTAACACCCGAATACGTTTTTCAACTTGTTTAAGTCGGGGTCCACGTTAATCAATTCATGGTACAAATATATACTATCAACATAATACAGTCATCACACAAGTTAATCATCATGGTATGTACATTGAATTATTTACATTATTTACAATCCGGGGGGGTGGGATGAGGAGCTTTGGTTGATATCAGAACTTCAGTCATCAACAATTGCATCAACAGAGAAATGTGGACATTGAAACAGTGTAGGTCTTACAGTAGGATATGTACAGCCAGCAGAGAACATAGTGAGTTCAGATAGCATAAGAACAAGTATATACATTAGAAGTACATTTGAGTTGTTTATAATCCGGGGAGATGGGATGTGAATGGAGGAGGGTATTAGTAAAGTGTTGAAGTTGCCTGGAGGTGTTGTTTTAGAGCGGTTTTGAAGGAATATAGAGATGCACTTACTTTTATACCTGTTGGGAGTGCATTCCATATTGATGTGGCATAGAAAGAGAATGAGTTAAGACCTTTGTTAGATCAAAATCTGGGTTTAACGTGGTTTGTGGAGCTCCCCCTGGTGTTGTGGTTATGGCGGTCATACGTTAAGGAAGTAGTTTGACATGTACTTCGGTATCAAGGAGGTGTAGCGGATTTTATAGACTAGGCTCAGTGCAAGTTGTTTTACTCTGTCCTCCACCCTGAGCCAGCCCACTTTGGAGAAGTGGGTTGGATTGAGGTGTGATCTGGGGTGGAGGTCTAAAAGTAACCGGATTATCTTATTCTGGGATGTTTGGAGTCTAGATTTGAGGGTTTTGGAGGTGCTGGGGTACCAGGAGGTGCAAGCGTAATCGAAGAAGGGTTGAATGAGAGTTCCCGCTAGAATCCTCAAGGTGTTTTTGTTGACCAGAGAGGAGATTCTGTAGAGGAATCTCGTTCTTTGGTTGACCTTTTTGATCACCTTGGTTGCCATTTTATCACAGGAAAGATTAGCCTCTAGAATGGAACCTAGGTAGGCGATCTCATCCTTCCTGGTGATAACAATGTCACCCACTTTTATAGTGAAGTCACTGACCTTCTTAAGTTTGATATGGGACCCAAATAGGATGGATTCCGTTTTACCTAAGTGTATGGATAGCTTGTTGTCAGCGAGCCAGGTGCAAATATAGAGGAGTTCAGCACTGAGGATTTGTTCCACCTGTGACTTGTCCTTGCCGGATACCAGCAGGGCCGAGTCATCCGCAAACATAGTAACGCTGTTATTATGTAACGCTGTTTCTCCTAACACAGAGTATTTATAATTCTAGAAGGTACCTCACCATGTTGCTGTGATGTGATTTGGTCATGAGGAGCATACGTCCTACAAGGTCTGTGGTGGAGACTCCCTGAGTGCGCTTACATTCCCGATAGCGTCCCATTCGCTTCACCTCTTCGTACGTGTCCTTACCATCCACTGTCAGCGTGATGTCATCTGCCCGAGCAAATATCCTGTTAAATGCTCGTCGTGTGAAAACATCATGGCAGAGGATTGTGAGGGTTGAGAACTGACCACCATGCACGCAGAAGTCACAGTTGAACTTGTCCAGGGTCTCCAGTGTGGTGACGTAGGGAGCTCCTTCCACAATCTCATCCACCCACTTGATAGCACCCACCATCTTGTAGCGCTCTTCCTGAGTGAACACTGGAGGACCTTTGTGCTTGGAAATTTCCGCTGTGGATTGAGGAGACAGTGGAAGACAATTATTGATATCATTGATGATATATCATGAGCAGGACCCATGTTGTGTCCCAAAGGGATGACCAGAGATAATTTTCTTACTTGCTTAGCAAATACGGACATTAGGTACACAAACACAACAAAATCAAATATGGTACATATACTGTACGTACAGTATAGTCACAACAAATACATGTTTTAATGTGTTCTCCGTCTTTTAGTTTGTCAAAGCCCTATTAACGTCTCGCTAATAAAATCTATTTTTACAAAACCCAAAACCAGTCAAGTTGGCACGTTGTGTAAATCATAAATAAAAACAGAATACAATGATGTGCAAATCCTTTTCAACTTATCAGTGTGTGAATGTGTTTATGAATGGGTGAATGTGGAAATAGTGTCAAAGCGCTTTGAGTACTTTGAAGGTAGAAAAGCGCTATACAAGTATAACCCATTTACCATAACTTATATTCAATTGAATAGACTGCAAAGACAAGTTATTTGATGTTCAAACTGACAAAATAGATTTTTTTTGTGTGCAAATAACCATTACATAAGAGTTTAATGGCAGCCATATGTAGCAAAAAAGTTGTCAAAGAGGCATTTTTACTACTGTGTTACATGGGTTTTCCTTTTAACAACACTCAGTAAACATTTGGGAACTGGGGAGACCAATTTATGAAGCTTTTTAGGTGGAATTATTTCCCATTCTTGCTTGATGTACAGCTTAAGTTGTTCAAAAGTCCGATGTCTTTGTTGTGGTATTTGACGCTTCATAGTGCGCTACACATTTTCAATGGGAGACAGGTCTAGACTACAGGCAAGACAGTCTAGTACCCTTACTCTTTTACTATGAAGCCACGCTGTTGTAACACATGCATAATGTGGCTTGGCATTGTCTTGCTGAAATAAGCAGGGGTGTCCATGATAACATTGCTTGGATGGCAACGTATGTTGCTCCAAAATAGGGCTAAGCTATATATCGAATATACTCAATATATCAAGGGTTTGTCTCTGTGCGATATAGAAAATGACTATATTGTGATATTCGAGTATACTTTCTCCCGCAGTTGCTTTTAGCTGCGAGCATTACACTGCAGGCATGTCTCACTCTTTTCTGTCTCTCCTTCTCACAGAGAGATAAAACAAGCACACATTCTTACATACGTCACATACTGTCGCGCATGCAACGACATAAGCTCTCGCTGAGCAGAGAGGTTGAGACATGGCTAACGTTAGCTGTGGTGCTAGCAGATTATTAGCAAGTGGTAATACGAGAGAAAGAAGGTGGGAATATGGTAATAAATAAAGGAAGAATTAATTCCCAAGAAAAACTGCACGGGGTCCATCGTCTGGCAGTGGTTTGGCTTCAAGCGGGAAGATGTCGAACAGATAACCGTAATATGTCAAGTATGCGGCAAAAGTGTTGCAACAAAAAGTAGCAGCACTGCTAATTTGTAGCATCATCTGAAAAGTCACCCTCTAGAGAATGAAGAGTGCTTGAAACTATGCATGTCAACATCTCCGTCCGGTGCCACGCCAACAAAATGCCGAACCAACCATTTCCAGATCAACACCGTATGAAAAAAATAGTCAACAACAGAAGGAGATAACGTCCGCATGAACCTACCACATAGCGAAGGACATACACAATTTGATTTTCTATTATGCAACTAATTTTTATTTGATAGTTATTGGAAATATCTTGTGTGACATCATGCACAAAAGTGAACTTTATTTGTTTTACACTATTGTAGTGGTGTTTTGTACAAAAAGTGCATTTGAAATGTCATCTTCGTGACATCATGCACCACAGTGCACTCATCGCTTGTTTTGAAATGTCTCTGACAATCTTTTACTTTCTGTTTTGAAAATTACATGAATGTTTTTGGCACTGTTTAATAACTGTGTAATTAATACAGTATTGGTAAAATGACTTAGTTGTGATTTCCCTCTCTGCTTGAAAGTTTAAAATGAGCATATATTAATGCAGTATGTGACAAGAATGTTTTAATGTAGACACATAGAATCATCATACTGGTATGATTATTTTCATCAAGTGTTAATTCAAGGCCAAGGCAAAATATCGAGATACATATTGTGTATCGTGACATGGCCTAAAAATATTGCGATATTATTAAAAGAACATATCGCCCAGCCCTACTCCAAAACGTATGTACTTTTCAGAATTACTGGTACCTTCACAGATGTGCAAGTTTCCCATGCCTTGGGCACTAATGCATCCCAATACCATCACAGATTCTGGCTTTTGAACTTTGCGCCTATAACAGGTGCAAAGTTCAGATGGTTCTTTGCTCTTTGGTCCTGAAGACATGCTGTCCACAGTTTCCAAAACCAATTTGAAATGTGGACTCGTCAGACCACAGAACACATTTACACTTTGCATCAGTTAATCTTAGATGAGCTCGGGCATAGCAAAACCGGTGGCATTTCTGAGTGTTGTTGATAAATGGTTTTCATTTTGCATAGTAGAGTTTTAACTTGCACGTACAGATGTAGTGACGAACTGTAGTTACTGACAGTGGTTTTCTGAAGTGTTCCTGAGCTCATGTGGTGATACCCTTTACACACGTTGTCGCTTTTTTTGATGCAGTACTGCCTGAGGTCTCGAAAGTGATTGCAGTGATTTCTCCAGATTCTCTGAACCTTTTGATGATATTACAGACCTAATATGGTGAAATCCTTAAATTCTTTGCAATAACTTGTTGAGAAATGCTATTCTTAAACTGTTGGACAATTTGCTCACGCATTTGTTCACAAAGTGGTGACCCTCGCGCCATTCTTGTTTATGAATGACAGATAAATTAATGGAAGCTGCTTTTAAACCCAATCGTGGCACCTACCTGTTCCCAAATAGCCTGTTCCCCTGTGGGATGTTCTAAATAAGTGTTCGATGAGCATTCCTCAATTTTCTCAGTCTGTTTGTCACGTGCGCTAGCCTTTTTGAAACATGTTGCAGGACTCAAATTCAAAATGACCTAATATTTGCTAAAAATAACAAAGTTTACCAGTTCAAACATTAAATATCTTGTCTTTGCAGTCTACGCAATTGAAAAGGATTTACAAATCATTGCATTTTGTTTTTATTTACGATTTACACAATGTGTCAACTTCACTGGTTTTGGGTTTTGTATTAGTATTAGTGATCATGATTGACTGTGGCTTATAAAACAGCAATTGATACTTAAATAAAGTATAGGCGCCTCCCTCAAAATCTAAGGATAACATTAGATGGAAAGTTGGAAACATTTCTCAACCATCACTTTTATTTTGACAATAAAAAAGAAATGTTTGTTTTTAATAAAGGTTGTAGACAAGTTACTAAAGGTTACAAGAGTATGATTTTTTTTTTACTGTAAAAAGTTTATTATTGGTTAGAGTACAGTAATAATAGTTCCAATTTGTAATAGAGACTTGTATTTGATTACCAAATAAAGCTTAGAAGCGTAAAACACGATTGAGAGGAATATTGTCATGATGGGTTATTCAGAATACAAATAAAGATAGATTATTTATTTAGTCACAGGTAGAGTGTTAATAGTTTCAGTTTGTACTTAGGGACGGCGTGGCGCAGTGGGAGAGTGGCCGTGCGCAACCCGAGGGTCCCTGGTTCAATTCCCACCTAGAACCAACCTCTTCACGTCCGTTGTGTCCTGAGCAAGACACTTCACCCTTGCTCCTGATGGGTGCTGGTTAGCGCCTTGCATGGCAGCTCCCTCCATCAGTGTGTGAATGTGTGTGTGATTGGGTAAATGTGGAAATAGTGTCAAAGCGCTTTGAGTACTTTGAAGGTAGAAAAGCGCTATACAAGTACAACCCATTTATCATTATTTATTTACTTGGTTACTCTGCTTTCATCTCATCCCCTTGTCTTTGTTTTTGTTATAAATAACATGGATAAAACCAGGAAGAACAAGGGGTCCCAAACAGGACACTTTGACCGCCAAAGAAGATTTTCCTAACTCTGGATTCTCGTTGGCGCTATTGCTAGCCCAGGACTGCATTGTGTTGGTTTAAGCAGAAGCCAGCAGCTCTTCCTTTCCCTCACTCCATGTGCAGTATGAGGAGGAAAAATGTACACCTCCAAAGTGTTATTATGCTACAAATTAGCAGTGCTGAAACTTATTTTAATGCAATGATTATGTCTCGTTTTTATTATTGTATTGTTGGTCACAGGCAAGCAAAATGACACTGAGGTCATTGGAAACTTTACACAAACAATCGCTGAAAATCCTTGACCGAAAACCACAACCCCACCATCACTGTTTAGTTCTCCAAAAATATATATTGTTGAATTTAGCTAACATTCAAAGATTAGCATCAATATGGCCCATTGAAACCTAAATAACACTGCACCAACACCACTTAAGCACTTTGTCCAGTTTACATCTGCTGTGACAATTAGAAACACACGAGCCTTCACCAGGGGGCAGTGTAGCGTACCCAGATGTAAAACATCTTTTGCACAATCAGCCTTTTCATATAAAGCGATAAAGGAATGGAACGACCTCACAACAAACTTGAAAAGTCTAACGGATTACTCTTCATTCACAATTGAAGTTAAAAAGTGGCTTTGGAACGATCAAAGCTGCTCACACGCTTACTAAGGTGGGCAGTATGTTTGGCACATTAACTTAATGTGTATTATATTTATTCATGAGAGCATTTTTGTTGTAAATTGTGAGGTGTGTCTGTTAAAATCATGGTTGTTTTTAGAAATGATGACGGATGTGAACAAGAGTCTTTGTGTGATGATGTAAATGAGGTGTGGGTGTATTGTATATTGAGTGTGTCTCCATGAAAGGGTATTTTATGACTTCTCTTAATTTGATTACATGCTATAGAAAGATTTTATTGCATGATTTTTGTATCCCTTTAATTTATGTAGCCAGGGACTGCAGATGCAAATTAGCTTTTTAGCTATAATCTGGTACAGAACATATCTGTCTTTGAGCTTAATGTTTCTGTGCATTGTCCCTTCAAATAAAGACTAGACTACCAGTATGTGTGGTTAGAGAAATACATCACATTTGTATAATTGTACACCTATGAAAACGTGTGTGTAGACATTGTGTGTGGGCACAACCTCGTACAGTCATCATGGACATGAATAGTCATGATTAGTTTCTAACATTGTATTGTATTTTGTGTTGAAAAAAATCGATCATGTGACATCGCTTACAAGTGCTTTTAATGATGACATTGTTCATTACAAAGTACAGTAGACTTGTCATAAAATGTGTATTTGTCATCTTACCATCTGTATGCACTCCAACAATGAGGTAATCTCCCATGCCTTTTGCTTGCCGCAGCTGATTGGAATGACCGTAGTGGACCATGTCGTAACTACAATGACAAAAACATTAATATTGTGTACAACATAACATCAAAGAATACATAAATACATACTGAATGAGTGGTATTTATATTATATAATAAACAATTTAAATATAGTGTAATATGTGCTTTAACCAGGATGTTAACTACTTTGCAATTACAAATAGGAACATGCTTTGGATGACATTTTTTCATTTACATAATTTTTCATGAGATTACACACCCCCTTGACCCAAGATAAAACCAACACGAGTAAAATAAACAATTGGTAACCCCACTAAAAATGTGACACTGCACATTGATACAGTTCTGTAAAAATGATTGTCTTCTGTGGAAATGTAAAGAAAGTGAACAGCGCGTGATTTACTGCAACAGTGTCAGTCTTTTAAGTTTTTATTTTTGGTTTGTTGAAATTGTTCACACATTGCACAGCTTTTATTGTTTTATGGATACACAGTGATGCCTGTCAGGCAGGGAGTAACTCAACCCTCTTGAAAAGTTTCTACCTCAGTTTGTATAGTATGTAGAGTTACCACAGGATTAAAATGGGGAAATGACACATGAAGTTGTTAATACATAGAATAGTTTTTATTCATGCTTTATTTAGTTTATTTGTTCAATCCTTGACTGGCTGTAATTTAAAGTGTAATTGCTTTGCAGATATCACTGAGATTAGGTCTGAATTCATTGGGTTCTTCATAGTGTTATTGAAATTGCACCGATTTTTTTTTTCCTCATCATTTTCAACTAACTTGAAGTTTTTTGTCAAGAGCATTATTTGTGATATGTACATTTTCAGAATAGGCTTGTTTTGTTTTAGGCCAAAGTAAAATAAAGAAATCAATCTGTAGTTGTCAAAGTTAATGTATTATGCCATGATTTTACCCGTCCCTCGATATATATATATATATATATATATATACATACATACAGATATATATATATTAGGGGTGTAACGGTACATGTATTTGTATTGAACCGTTTCGGTACGGGAGTTTCGGTTCGGTTCAGAGGTGTACCGAACGACACGGACATATTAAGTAGTGCACCGCACGTCGTGTAAACAATGCACACCGAGGCACCATGAAATGATTTACGTGAACCCCGACTCAAACAAGTTGACAAACGTATTCGGGTGTTACCATTTAGTGGTCAATTGTACGGAATATGTACTGTACTATGCAATGTACTAATAAAAGTTTTAATCAATCAAAAAAACAACAACACAAGGCATGCTAGCAAAGACTGGGCTACGATAGACTGGCCATACCTCCTCTTTTCACTGGATAGATATATATGTGTGTGTGTGTGTATAAATTTGTATACATACATATTATATATATATATATATATGTATGTATATATATATATGTATATATATATGTGTGTGTGTGTATGTATATATACATATATTTATATGTATATAGGTATGTATACACAGGGTCCATTGCCAGGGTTAATACATATATAAAATCAAAACTAAATAATTTAAGGCTCAGAATGGTTTCTTAACAAAACCTTTCTACATATAAGGTGTTCTTTTTTATTGATTGATTGATTGATTGAGACTTTTATTAGTAGATTGCACAGTACAGTACATACAATTGACCACTAAATGCTAACACCCCAAAAAGTTTTTCAACTTGTTTAAGTCGGGGTCCACGTTCATCAACACCGCCTGCCGTTTCGGTACGGGGGTTTCAGTTCGGCACGCAGGCGTACCGAACGAGTTTGTAAGTCTTCACAAGCTGCTCTGCTTTCTGCCTCTGTCTCAGCAGCAAGCATTTGTCCCGCCCACACAACCATCTGATTGGTTACATACAAAGCCAATCAGCAGTGCGTATTCAGAGCGATGTAACAGCCAATCAGCATAGCGTATTCAGAGCGCATGGAGTCAGTCACTGCTTCAGCGTCGAGTAGATATTCGTTTAGCAGGTGCGCAGCGGACTCTCCCCAAATTATAAAAAACACTTCCCAGTCACAACTATTACAAACATCACTATGAGCCCGTTGACCGTCAAGAAACTTAAAGTGCAGCTCAGCTCGCTCGCAGTTCTGGCTTGAGGTGAAGGCTAATTAGCTTTTAGCGTAACGTTAGCTCATTTTGCTGTGTGTGTGTGTGTGTGTGTGTGTGTGTGTGTGTGTGTGTGTGTGCGCGTGTGTTAGGGGCAGCAAAGCCCTGTCTGTCTGTTATTTCATTGAACTCCATGGTGTACAGGGATGAATAGTGTCTCCTATTGCTGTTGTACTATTTTTTCAGCTATAGTTACATTAATCATTAGAAATGTAGCAGCCTAGTATTGAATGGCAGGGTCCCTGCTATCATAATCACATCTTGATAAAAATATAACATTTACATAATAAAAGTCAACTACAGGCTTCCCAAATGCTGTAATAAATTAAGCCTGAAGAGTTGACTTGAGGCCCTGCGATGAGGTGGCGACTTGTCCAGGGTGTACGAAGCCTTCCACCTAATTGTAGCTGAGATAGGCACCAGCGCCCCCCGCGACCCCAAAGGGAATAAGCGGTAGAAAATGGATGGATGGAATTGACTTGAAACTGTCGAATGTTGCATTTTTTATATGTAGAAGAAAAGTTTTGTCATTTTATTTCATCTGAGCAACCACTTAAGGCAGTTTAATGTTGATTAACGTGGGCAGAATTATTATAGTGTTCCCAATGTTAAAAGGATAAAGCCGTTGTTTACAAATTTGGTAAATAAATAACCCAAAAATTTATATTTTGTTGTTTTCTTACTGTACCGAAAATGAACCGAACCGTGACCTCTAAACCGAGGTACCTACCGAACCGAAATGTTTGTGTACCGTTACACCCCTAGGTACGGCATCAAAAAACGACATCAGTGTGTAAAGGATATCACCACATGGGCTCAGGAACCCTTCATAAAACCACTGTCAGTAACTACAGTTGGGGACGGCGTGGCTCAGTGGAAGTGGCCGTGCGCAACCCGAGGGTCCCTGGTTCAATCCCCACCTAGTACCAACCTCGTCACTTCCGTTGTGTCCTGAGCAAGACAATTCACCCTTGCTCCTGATGGGTGCTGGTTAGCGCCTTGCATGGCAGCTCCCTCCATCAGTGTGTGAATGTGTGTGTGAATGGGTAAATGGGAAGTAGTGTCAAAGCGCTTTGAGTACCTTGAAGGTAGAAAAGCGCAAGTACAACCCATTTATCATTTTACAGTTGGTCGGTACATTTGTCAGTGCAAGTTAAAACTCTACTATGCAAAGCCAAACCCATTTATCAACAATATCCTGAAACGCCGCCGGCTTGGCTGTGCCTGAGCTCACCTAGGATGGACTGATGCAAAGTGAAAAGGTGTTCTGTGGTCTGACGAGTCCACATTTCAAATTATATTTCGAAACAGAGGACGTGGTGTCCTCCGGAACAAATTCGGATTGTTATAAGCCCAAAGTTCAAAACCCAGCATCTGTGATGGTATTGGGTGCATTAGTACCCAAGACATGGGTAACTTACACATCTGTGAAGGCATCATTAATGCTGAAGGGTGCATACGGGTTTTGGAGCAACATATGTTGTCATTCAAGCAACGTTACCATGGACGCCCCTGCTTATTTCAGCAAGACAGGTGTTACAACAGCGTGGCTTTGTAAAAAAAAGAGTGCAGGTACTTTCCTGACCCGCCTGAAGACCAGACCTGTGTCCCATCGAAAATGTGTAGCGCATTATGAAGCGTAAAATACGATAGCGGAGACCCCGGACTGTTGAACGACTGAAGCTCTACATAAAACAAGAATGGGAAAGAATTCCACTTTTAAAGCTTCAACAATTAGTTTCCTCAGTTCCCAAACGTTTATTGAGTGTTGTTAAAAGAAAAGGTGATGTAACACAGTGGTGAACATGCCCTTCCCCAACTACTTTGGCACATGTTGCAGCCATGAAATTTTAAGTTAATTATTATTTGCAAAAAAAAAAATAAAGTTTATGAGTTTGAACATCAAATATCTTGTCTTTGTAGTGCATTCAACTGAATATGGGTTGAAAAGGATTTGGAAATCATTGTATTCCGTTTATATTTACATATAACACAATTTCCCAACTCATTTGGAAACAGGGCTTGTACATATAGATAGATAGATAGATAGATAGATAGATAGATAGATAGATAGATAGATATTCACACATTGCACAGCTTTTATTGTTATGCGGCAAAAGCGTTGCTACAAAAAGTAGCAGCACTGCTAATGCAGCATCATTTGAAAAGTCACCCGCTGGAGAATGAAACATGCTCGAAACTCTGCATGTCAACATCTCCGTTCGGTGCTGCACCCACAAAATGCCGCAGCAATAATTTCCTGATCAACACCGTATGAAAAGAAAATCAACAACAGAAGGAGATAACGTCTGCAGGAACCTACCACAGAACAAAAAATCAAACTATTGAATTTCCTATTATGCAGCTCATTTTTATTTGACAGTTTTTGAAATATCTTGTGTGACATCATGCACAAAAGTGCACTTTATTTGTTTTTAACAATTGTAGTGGAATGCTGCACAAAAAGTGCACTTTAATTTAGTGTTGTTTTGATATGTCATCTTAGTGACATCATGCACAAAAATGCACTATGGTAAATGGGTTGTACTTGTATAGCGCTTTTCTACCCCTTTTTAAGGAGCCCAAAGCACTTTGACAGTATTTCCACATTCACCCATTCACACACGGCGGGAGCTGCCATGCAAGCCGCTCACCAGGACCATCAGGAGCAAGGGTGAAGTGTCTTGCCCAAGGACACAACGGACGTGACTAGGATGGTAGAAGGTGGGGATTGAACCAGTAACCCTCAGATTGCTGGCACAGCCACTCTACCAACTTTGCCACATGGTCCCCACTAATAGCTTGTTTTAAAATGTCCCTGTCAACCTTGCACTTTCTGTTTTGGAAATGACATGAATGTTTGTGCCACTGCTTAATAACTGTTTATTAAATACAGTTTTGCTCAATTGACTTAGTTGTGATTTCCCTCTCTGCATGAAAGTTTAAATCAAGCATGTATTAATGCAGTATGAACAATAATGTTTAAATGTAGACACATAGAAACATGATACTACTTTGATTATATGCATCCAGTGTTCATGTAAGGCTAAGGCAAAATATTGTGATATATATCGTGTAACGTGACATGCCCCCCAAAAAATTGAGATATTAATAAAAGGCCATATCGCCCAGCCCTACTTGTATCGGATTTTTTTTATGTCAACGTGAACAGTTCACAGTTGCCATTTTTTCAAATCTGACCCAGGCCTCCCTTGTATGTGGATATAAATCATATATTTATCCAATGCGACTGCAGTCTAAAGGATGGTGGGGGGCAGGGAAAAAAATTAAGGGACACCTTGTTGGTAGGGCCGATGTTCCGAAAAAATGTGCTGCTTCATAAAAAAATGCAACCATTTGCAAAATCCGAAAGTTATCACCATAACTAAAGGATGGATTTGGACAAAATTTTGCAAAAAATTTCTGAAATACCTTTAGTCCTGGAACCAGTGCTTTTATACTTTTTCAATATTAGTCATAACATACATTCTTTCTGTCACCATACAGCAGGGGTCACCAACGCGGTGCCCGCGGGCACCAGGTAGCCCATAAGGACCTGTTGAGTCGCCCGCTGGCCTGTTCTAAAAATAGCTCAAATAGCAGCACTTACCAGTGAGCTGCCTCTACTTTTTTAAATTGTATTTAATTACTAGCAAGCTGGTCTCGCTTTGCTTGACATTTTTAATTCTAAGAGAGACAAAACTCAAATAGAGTTTGAAAATCCAAGAAAACATTTTAAAGACTTGGTCTTCACTTTCTTAAATAAATTCAATTATTTTTTTAGTTTGCTTCTTATAACTTTCAGAAAGACAATTTTAGAGAAAAAATACAACCTTAAAATGATTTTAGAATTTTTAAACACATATACCTTTTTACCTTTTAAATTCCTTCCTCTTCTTTCCTGACAATTTAAATCAATCTTCAAGTACATTTATTTTTTTATTGTAAAGAATAATAAACACATTTTAAATTAATGCTTCATTTTAGCTTCTGTTTTTTCGACGAAGAATATTTGTCAAATATTTCTTCAAACTTATTATGATTAAAATTCCCCAAAAATTATTCTGGCAAATCTAGAAAATCTGTAGAATCAAATTTAAATCTTATTTCAAATTCTTTTGAATTTCTTTTAAAAATGTTTGTTCTGGAAAATCTAGAAGAAATAATGATTTGTCTTTGTTAGAAATATAGCTTAGTCCAATTTGTTATATATTCTAACAAAATTCAGATTGAATTTTAACCTATTTAAAACATGTCATCAAAATTGTAAAATTAATCTTAATCAGGAAAAATTGCTAATGATGTTCCATAAATTATTTTTTTAATTATTTCAAAAAGATTCAAATTAGCTAGGTTTTCTTTTCTTTTTTTCGGTTGAATTTAGAATTTTAAAGAGTCGAAATTGAAGATAAACTAGGTTTCAAAATTTTTTTTTCATTTTTTTCCTGTTTTCTCCTCTTTTAAACCGTTCAATTAAGTGTTTTTTTCATTATTTATTCTCTAGAAAAAACCTTCCGTAAAAAGGAAAAAAAAATGTACGACGGAATGACAGACAGAAATACCCTTTTTTTTTTATATATATTGATTTATTTATTAAAGGTAAATTGAGCAAATTGGCTATTTCTGGCAATTATTTAAGTGTGTATCAAACTAGTAGCCCTTTGCATTAATCAGTATCCAAGAAGTAGCTCTTGGTTTCAAAAAGGTTGGTGACCCCTGCCATACAGTATAGACCAGTGATTCTCAAACTGTATGCCTCATGCCTGTCAGCATTGCTTTTGTGTTCTCGTCTGTTTAGTTCCGGTAATTTCGTCGAGCACGCCAGTGCCTCAAGCAAATTCTGTGATGTAATGGGGTGCTGTCAGCTCTGGTCCTGGAGCAGCTAAGGGCTGCCGCCTTACAGTAAAATGCAATATAAAAGCGCCGTTGTCATGCCATTGACATTTCAGAGACTGTTTTGATTTACACGGTATTATGGGAATATAAATACCGTCATTTAAGATTCTGTATCGCGGCTGACAGCATTCGTCTGCTCCAACCTTTCACACTCTCTTCTCGCCGACTCAGTTTCTACAAGCAGTAGTTCATCCTCCAGTCCGTACATTCCGGATCATTAAGATAAAGTTATGGATCTTGATTTGTCCCAAAGTAGTCTCAATATTCTTTTCTCACCAAGTCTGCCATGATTATTGGAAACAAAAACACAGAACGCTAGTTGACTCTGGGAAATCTATGCACCCATGAAATAAATTACGGTAATGCTTCCAATGAGCAAAATACTGTAAATAATAATGTTTTATCACGAATGTACGTGTTACTACATTAGTTACAGAAATACTTACAGCATGCATATAAAATGCTGATAGAGGGTTTATTTAAGTGACTTATGGGCGTGATAGTTTAACCATCATTACCAAGCAGTTTTTAACTATTGAGTACACAAAGTAAAGAGACAAGACATGTTCTTGTCAAAGGATTAAAAGAAAATTGTAATATTTTATTGTATAAGCCTATCGACCTTTTAATGACAGTATTGATATTTTTTTTTATACAATGTGGCATTAGATTGCACAATTAATCTGCGTACTTCATACAAAACCCAAAAATAGTGAAGTTGGCACGTTGACGACAACGTTTCTGGGTGTTGTTGACAAATGTGTTGTTGATAAATTGCTTTGGCTTTGGATAGTAGAGTTTTAATTTATCAGATATAGCGACAAATTGTAGTTACTGACAGTGGTTTTCTGAAGTGTTCCTGATCCCATATACACTGATGTCGGTTTTTGATGCAGTACCGCCTGAGGGATCGAAGGTCACGGGCATTCAACGTTTATTACGCTTGCGTGCACTAATTTTCCAGATTCCCTGACCCTTTTGATGACATTACGGACCGTAGATGGTGAAATCCCTAAATTCCTTGCCATACCTCGTTGAGAAATGTTGTTCTTGAACTGTTCGACAATTTGCTCACACATTTGTTGACAAAGTGGTGACCCTCGCCTCATCCTTGTTTGTGAATGACTGAGCATTACATAGAAGCAGTGTTAATTTTGTTGACGAAAAATTTTCGTCATAGTTATCATCAACATCCTTTTTTTTCTGACTAAAACAAGACAATCATTAAATAAAAAATAATTTACGTGGACTAAGACGATGACGAGGTGTATTGACATATCCGTCAACGAATAAAAACGAGACGAAAATGTCTGTCAGAGACGAGATCCAATCGGAACTCATTTCGTTAGGAAGAGGCGGGAGGAGTTGGGAAGAGAACCAATCAGAGCGACGTGGTAAGGAAGTTACGTAAACGTAGTTTGCGTTTGAGACTGACCCGGGAATGCGCTGCAGAAGACAACATGTCAACGCCGGGGAGGAAGAGGAGAGAGGACATATGGGGAAATTTTATATTTGACATCAAAGATAACAAGACGCAGTGTAAGAAATGCAGCGCGAGGATTACGGGGAAAAACACAACAAACTTGAAGTGACATTTACAGTCGAATCACCCCGAAATCCACACACAGGTAAGCATTTTCCACAACATACAACTCACTCGACGTTATCCCGTTTATTACACGGCTTACTCGTGAAATATTAAATTTGAGACATGATTTTCATCAAAATACGACTTTTAGTCGTGATTTTTCCACTGTTTTGCTTTGACTTTCAGAAATTGAAGGGAAAGTTTAAATATTACCCTTTAGTCGACTAAATCTACTGTAGTTTTCGTCGACTATAATCTTGTGATATTTCGTCAACTAAAACTAGACTAAAATTAAAACAATTTAAATAACTAAATTATGACTAAAACTAAATTACATTTTAGTCAAAAGACTATGACTAAAACTAAATCAAATTTTGCTGTCAAAATTAACACTGCATGGAAGCTGCTTTTATTCCCAATCATGGCACCCACCTGTTCCCAATTAGCCTGTCCACCTGTGTGATGTTCCAAATAAGTGTTTGATTACCATTCCTCAACTTTCTCAGTCTGTTTTGCCACTTGTGCCAGCTTTTTTGAAACAAGTTGCAGGCATCAAATTCCAAATTAGCTAATATTTGCACAAAAAAACAACGTTTTCCAGTTCAAAGGTTAAGTATGGTGTCTTTGCAGTCCATTCATTTGAATATAGGTTGAAAAGGATTTGCAAATCATTGTATTCTGTTTTTATTTACACAACGTGCCAACTTCACTGGTTTTGGGTTTTGTACATGAATAATGCAATCACGTTATGTGATGAATCACATGCATCAACTTTGACGGCCAAAATTTAATTTGAATTTATTTCAATGGTGAATATTGATTTGCGATGTAGACGAGCATGGCTGGATAGTTACATTGGGTTACATTAGCTAATACTACTTTATGATCAATGATGGTGATGTTACAATGATAAACCACGGTACAACTCTTACCGTTTTAAAATAATATTATCATAATTTTTGAGAAGGACTGCTTTAGGCCAAAGTAGATTCACTTACATGTCCTGTATTTACAGCAGCAGTAGAAAAAAAGTATTTTTTATGTTTTGTAACAATAATACAAATCTTAGTATAAATAATGCTGAGCCGTTTACAGGCTCAGTTAAATTCAGGATTTATCTTTTTTTTGTCACCATAAACATATTTTTCTAAGAAATGTTACTTGCATCTTCATAAAATACAAGTCAGAGTATATGTAAAAACAATAATAATCAAGAAAAAAATATACAAACATAAAAAGTGTATACTATTTTTCAATGAGGGTTGGATTAATAAAAGTACAAGAACAGATGCATTGTGTACGTTGAAGAGGAAGAAGATTTCAAAAAATTATAAAAAATAAACTTAATGTAGGTAAAAATATGCCTTTTAACCCTAACCCTATTGGAAGACAACATGCACATCACGTAAAATAGAGTAATAGCTATCTCATTATTAATATTTGGTTCTAATAAAATAATATACTGAGGGACAATAAAACAGCTTTTGTCTAGTTGACATGTCTACTTTTAACATTTACATTTTATTTATTATAAATGATAAATTCCATCCATCCATCTTCTACCGCTTGTCCCTTTCAGGGTCGCAGGGGATGCTGTTACTAGTATTAAGTAATACAATGTAACTGTTGCATAATATACTTTAATTATTGTACAGTAATATATTGAAAGTGTTAATCACAGTAATAATATTACTATTATTCAGTAATACAAAGTAACTGTAGTATAATATAATTCAACTACATTGTAACTGTAAGTGTTAATCACAGTAATAAGTTTACTATTATTCAGTAATACAATTTAACTGTAGTATAATATACTTTGTACGGTAATACACTGTAACTGTTAATCACAGTAACAATGTTACTATTATTCAGTCATACAATGTAACTGTAGTATAATATACTTTACCTATTGTACAGTAATGCACTGTAAGTGTTAATCACAGTAATGATGTTACTATTATTCAGTAATACAATGAAACTGTAGTATAATATACTTTGTGCGGTAATACACTGAAAGTGTTAATCACAGTAATACTGTTACTGGTATTCAGTAATACAATGTAACTGTAGTATAATATACTTTAACTATTGTACAGCAATATACTGTAAGTGTTAATCACAGAGATACTGTTACTATTATTCAGTAATACAATGTAACTAGTATAATATACTTTGTACAGTAATACACTGTAAGTGTTAATCACAGTAATACTGTTAGTAGTATTCAGTAATACAATGTAACTGTAATAATAATAATAACAATAATAATGGATTAGATTTATATCGCGCTTTTCTATTGTTAGATACTCAAAGCGCTCACAGAGAAGTGGGAACCCATCATTCATTCACACCTGGTGGTGGTAAGCTACATCTGTAGCCAAAGCTGCCCAGGGGTAAACTGACGGAAGCGTGGCTGCCAGTTTGCGCCTACGGCCCCTCCGACCACCACCAATCATTCATTCATCAGGCACCGGGGGCAAAGGGTGAAGTGTCCTGCCCAAAGACAGAACGGCAGCGAATTTTTGGATGTCAATAGGTGGGAAGCGAACCTGCCACCCTCAGGTTTCTGGCACGGCCACTCTACCCATTACGCCATGCCACCCCTAACTGTAATATAATATACTTTGTACAGTAATACACTGTAAGTGTTAATCACAGTAAAACTGTTACTATTCAGTAACACAATGTACCTGTAGCATAATATATTTTAACTATTGTACAGCAATATACTGTAAGTGTTAATCACAGTGATACTGTTATTATTATTCAGTAATACAATGTCACTGTAATAATAATAATAACAATAATAATGGATTAGATTTATATTGCGCTTTTCTATTGTTAGATACTCAAAGCGCTCACAGAGAAGTGAGAACCCATCATTCATTCACACCTGGTGGTGGTAAGCTACATCTGTAGCCACAGCTGCCCTGGGGTAAACTGACGGAAGCGTGGCTGCCAGTTTGCGCCTACGGCCCCTCCGACCACCACCAATCATTCATTCATCAGGCACCGGGGGCAAAGGGTGAAGTGTCCTGCCCAAAGACAGAACGGCAGCGAATTTTTGGATGTCAATAGGTGGGAAGCGAACCTGCCACCCTCAGGTTTCTGGCACGGCCACTCTACCCACTACGCCATGCCACCCCTAACTGTAGTATAATATAATTTGTACAGTAATACACTGTAAGTGTTAATCACAGTAAAACTGTTACTATTCAGTAACACAATGTAACTGTAGCATAATATACTTTAACTATTGTACAGCAATATACTGTAAGTGTTAATCAAAGTGATACTGTTACTATTATTTAGTAATACAATGTAACTGTAGTATAATATACTTTGTACAGTAATACACTGTAAGTGTTAATCACAGTAATACTGTTACTAGTATTCAGTAATACAATGTAACTAGTATAATATACTTTGTACAGTAATACACTTTAAGTGTTAATCACAGTAATACTGTTACTAGTATTCAGTAATACAATGTAACTAGTATAATATACTTTGTAAAGTAATACACTGTGTTAATCACAGTAATACTGTTACTAGTATTCAGTAATACAATGTAACTGTAGTATAATATACTTTGTACAGTAATACACTGTAAGTGTTAATCACAGTAAAACTTTTACTATTCAGTAACACAATGTAACCGTACCATAATATACTTTAACTGTTGTACAGTAATACACTGTAAGTGTTAATCACAGTGATACTGTTACTGTTATTCAGTAATACAATGTAACTGTAGTATAATATATTTTGTACAGTAATACACTGTAAGTGTTAATCACAGTATGTTACTAGTATTCAGTTATACAATGTAACTGTAATATAATATACTTTGTACAGTAAGTAATACACTGTAAGTGTTAATCACAGTAAAACTGTTACTATTAAGTAACACAATGTAACTGTAGCATAATATACTTTAACTATTGTACAGTAATACACTAAGTGTTTATCACAGTAATACTGTTACTAGTATACAGTAATACAATGTAACTAGTATAATATACTTTGTACAGTAATACACTGTAAGTGTTAATCACAGTAATACTGTTACTAGTATTCAGTAATACAATGTAACTGTAATATAATATACTTTGTACAGTAATACACTGTAAGTGTTAATCACAGTAAAACTGTTACTATTCAGTAACACAATGTAACTGTAGTATAATATACTTTGTACGGTAATACACTGTGTTATTCCTAGTAATAGTAAATAGCAGTGTTGCGTAATGACACATTCTTAGCATGGTTTTAGAAACAGTAAAAGGGAAGACATATTTAAAGACAAAACTCATAAATAGTGACACAATTACGTGAAGATTTTGCTCATAATGATCTTCATAGTTGGTAAAAACAATAATATAGCCAGCTAGTTAGCGTTAGCAATGCTAGCCAAATTATGAGTTGTTGGTGTGTTTATAAAATAGTAAAGGGTCATAACACGGCAGCAATGTCTTAATAGTTAACAATTACATGTAAACATATAAATAAAAACAATGCAAACTTAAAAATAGAATATTTACCAGCCGTCGCACCACAACCGGACCTGTCGCTTCCTCTTCTCCGGGCTGCAGTGTGACCTCGCCGGCTTGCAGTCGCCTCCGCCCCGCTGCTCGTCGGCAGCGTGGTGGCCGTTTTTCATCATTTCACGCACAGGAGAGCTGGGAAAACTCCTTGGAAAAAACTATTTTTAATCCGGTTAATCGTGTCAGGGTTTGCCGGGAGACTCCTCACACCGTGTCCCTGCACCGTCGTACGAGGGCTGTGCGTCATCACACCGGCAAACGCCTCCCAGCCTGATCTCTCACGTGATTAAAAGCAGCCAATGGGAATGCGAGCTAAGTGTGACGACAATACTTGCCACACTGCAATGGCAAATGTCATTATGATTAAAAAAATACTAGTAAATAAAAAAATAATAATAAATGTCATTATGATATCATACACATGTACCAGAGGTGGGACCAAGTCATTGTTTGGCAAGTCTCAAGTCTCAAGTCAAGACAGGCAAGTCCCGAGTCAAGTCCCAAGTCCTGCATTTTGAGTTTCAAGTCCTTTCAAGTCCTTTTAACCACAGACTATATTTACACAGATCGTGTATGCATTTAAAACGCTGAATTTATTTTTTTAAAACAAATGCATTTGAATTTGCAAGAAAAAAAAAGTGCTGACATTGCACTTCATAATAGCCACTATTAACCAGTCATTTTAAAATGTTTAAAATGACTGGTTAATGGTGGCTACTCATTCCTTTACAGCAGGGGTCCCGCGAGGCGTTATTTTGCGGCCCACACGCTAATATGAAAATTTAATGGTGGTGCGGCCCGCAAGTTTTATATGAATGGCGCTTTACAGCGTCATACTTGAACACTCTCAATTTTTCCGGGAGACTCCCAATGTTCAGTGCCCCTCCAGAGGTAATCATTCTCCCGGATTTCCCCCTATCAACAAAATTAAGGGGACATCGTGGAGACACTGTCTTTAGCGTCCTCTACAACCTGTACAAACAGCATGCCATCCCAGTCACATGTTGTATTTGGCTTCTGTAGACACAGTAAGTGACTGCAAAACAATATACACCCCCGCCCCCTATTGTATCCCGGAAAAGTTAGGGCTGCATTGGATTCTGGGTATTTGTTCTGTTGTGTTTATGTTGTCTTTGGAAGTGGGAGGAAGCCGGAGTACCCGGAGGGAACCCACGCATTCACGGGGAGAACATGCAAACTTGTCTTTGGAAGTGGGAGGAAGCCGGAGTACCCGGAGGGAACCCACACATTCAAGGGGAGAACATGCAAATACCGTAAAGAGATGCACCTGGGGATAGGTTGATTGGCAACACTAAATTGGCCATAGTGTGTGAATGTGAGTGTGAATGTTGTCTGTCTATTTGTGTTGGCCCTGCGATGAGGTGGCGACTTGTCCACCCGATTGTAGCTGAGATAGGCGCCAGCGCCCCCCCCCCCCCCCGCGACCCCAAAAGGGAATAAGCGGTAGGAAATGGATGGATGGATGTTTATGTTGTGTTACGGTGCGGATTTTCTCCCAAAATTTGTTTGTCAATCTTGTTTGGTGTGGGTTCACAGTGTGGCGCATATTTGTAACAGTGATACAGTTGTTTATACGGCCACCCTCAGTGTGACCTGTATGGCTGTTGATCTTGCAGTCACTTCCGTGGGTCCGCAGAGGACGCTAAAGGCAGTGCCATCATGACACGCCCCTAATATTGTTGTCCGGGTGAAAACCGGGAGAATGATTGCCCCGGGAGATTGTTGGGAGGCACTGATATTTGGGTGTTTCCCGGAAAGATCGTGAGAGTTGGCAAGTAGGTTGCTAGGGCAGAAAAGCCATTCAAAGAAGGTGAATCCATTAAAAAGTGCATGTTGGATTTTTTTTAAGAAATCTTTTCTTGCGGCCCAGCCTCACCTAGTTTCTGCATCCAGTGGCCCCATGATGCATTCATGACCATAACAATGAACATAGTTGTACTTTTTAGATGTCAGGGCCCTATGCAGTATGTACACATATTCTTAAGTAGTGTATATTTTAACTGACCTTTATTTGACTGTCTTTTTGTACAAACCCCGTTTCCATGAGTTGGGAAATTGTGTTAGATGTAAATATAAACGGAATACAATGATTTGCAAATAATTTTCAACTCTTATTCAGTTGAATATGCTACAAAGACAACATGTTTCATGTTAAAACTGATAAAAAAAATATTTTTTTGCAAATAATCATTAACTTTAGAATTTGATGCCAGCAACATGTGACAAAGAAGTTGGGAAATGTGGCAATAGATACTGACAAAGTTTAGGAATGCTCATCAAACATATTATATGGAACATCCAACAGGTGTGCAGGCTAATTGGGAACAGTTGGGTGCCATGATTGGGTATAAAAGCAGCTTACATGCAATGCTAAGTCATTCACTAACAAGGATGGGGTGAGGGTCACCACTTTGTAAGCAAATTGTCTTAACGGTTTTAGAACATTTCTCAATGAGCTATTGCAAGAAATTTAGGGATTTTACCATCTACGTTCCGTAAAATCATCAAAAAGTTCTGAGAATCTGGAGAAATCACTGCACGTAAGCGATGATACTACGGGCTTTTGATCCCTCAGGCATAAAAAACCAACATCAATGTGTAAAGGATATCACCACATGGGCTCAGGACCACTTCGTAAAATCACTGTCAGTAACTACAGTTGGTTGCTACATCTGGAAGTGCAAGTTAAAGCTCTACTATGCAAGGCCAAACCCAAATCTGAAATGTGACCAAATCTGCTGTGTCAAAAGTATACATACAGCAATGTTAATAATTGGTTACATGTCCCTTGGCTAAGTTTCACTGCAATAAGGCGCTTTTGGTAGCCATCCACAAGCTTCTGGTTGAATTTTTAACCACCCCTCTTGACAAAATTGGTGCAGTTCAGCTAAATTTGTTGGTTTTCTGACATGTACTTGTTTCTATAGCATTGTCCACACGTTTAAGTCAGGACTTTGGGAAGGCCATACTAAAACCTTTTACCACTTTTGACGTGTGTTTGGGGTCATTGTCCTGTTGGAACACCCAACTGCGCCCAATACCCAACATCCGGGCTGATGATTTGAGGTTGTCCTGAAGAATTTGGAGGTAATCCTAATTTTTTATTGTCCCATTTACAGCATTTCCATTGGCAGCAAAACAGGCCCAGAGCATAATACTACCACTACCATGCTTGACGGGGGGCATGGTGTTCCTGGGATTAATGACCTCAGCTTTTCTACTCCAAACATATTGTTGGGTTTGTGGCCAAAGAGCTAAATTTTTGTTTCATCTGACATCACATTGACAGAGATAAGACCTTCTGGAGGAAAGTTCAGCGGTCAGATGAAACAAAAACTGAGCTGTAAGGACAATGACCCTAAACACACATCAAAAGTGGTAAAGGAATGGCTAAATCAAGCTAGAGTTAAGGTTTTAGAATGGTCTTTCCAAAGTCCTGACTTAAACGTGTGGACAACGCTGAAGAACCAAGTCCATGTCAGAAAACCAACACATTTAGCTGAATTGCACCAATTTTGTCAAGAGGAGTGGTCAACAATTCAACCAGAAGCTTGTGGATGGCTACCAAAAGCGCCTTATTGCAGTGAAACTTGCCAAGGGACATGAAAGCAAATATTAACATTGCTGTATGTATACTTTTGACCCAGCAGATTTGGTCACATTTTCAGTAGACCCATAATAAATTAATAAGAGAACCAAACTTCATGAATGTTTTTTTGTGACCAAGAAGTATGTGCTCCAATCACTCTATCACAAAAAAACAATAAGAGTTGTAGAAATTATTGGAAACTCAAGCCTGCCATGACATTATGTTCTTTACAAGTGTAGGTAAACTTTTGACCGCAAATGTATGTAATGGTGTCTTTTGTATGCAATGCAATGGACTTGCTTTTTACTGTATTTGACATGAAAATTAAAAAAAATATTTACAATATACAGAAGTTTATCGCTCAACTTTTCTGCCACTGACAGTATATTCCACTTTTAACATCATACAACTGTACAAGATTGAAAATGTTTCTTGTTTTTTCTGCATTTCACAGCACATGTCATCATACTATCAATTATAACTTTGGCTGAACACATTTCTGCGTATAAAAAAGTAGTATAGTAGAGAGTCCTCATGTCCACCACAGAGGACATCTTACCATTTGTATGGATAAACGATGTATATGAAGATGTATACTGTCATAATTGGAGGTACTGTTGATGACAAACAATATCAACTTTGTGCATACAATAAAGTATTTTTATCATTTCTTTATTGTGAATCAGAATGATTTTAGCAAATATGTTTACAAATAATACTGTAAACAAATACAAAAAAATAATAGCAGCTCCATAAGCTTACTTTGGCCCCTTATGACCTTTGACACGTGCACAATGCTGTCACATTCCTGAGGAACAATATTTGACATTTGGACATCGGTAAACATTCTGAAAGCAAAAAACAGTTGTCATTAGAAATCAAATGTAAACGTTTCAGTATGAATAAACACGTGTTTAATAGGAATAAACACGTGTTTATTACAAATAAACAGTACAGTAAACACCTCAGTGAAAGAGTAAAATAAGTTGGCATCCATAGGAGTACAGGAAGTAATATGTACTGGATTACTATATAATGTACTGTCGTACTATATGATCAAAGTAGAACTTCTACCACAACAAATATAACAAAAAAACATCCAAAAGAAGATGAAGCTGCCAATTACAGTAGAACACGATTATGCCAAAGCCCCCTGGCACTGACTGAAACACTTGTAAACGTAACTAAAAAGGAAAGTAAAAGCATTCATTGCTTGGACATTGAGTGAGGAAAAAAGTGATATTTAAAATGATGGTGCAGTTTATAAATATCATACAAACCCCAAAACCTCTGAAGTTAGCATTTTGTGTAAATCATAAGTAAAACAGAATACAATGATTTGCAAATCCTTTTCAACTTATATTCAATTGAATAGACTGCAAAGACAAGATATTTAATGATTGAACTGGAAAACGGTATTTTTTTGCAAATATTCTCTCATTTGGAATTTGATGCCTGCAACATGTTTCAAAAAAGCTGGCAAAAGTGGCAAAAACGACTCAAGAAAGTTGAGGAACGCTCATTAAACACTTATTTGGAAAATCCCACAGGTGAACAGGCTAATTGTGAACAGGTGGGTGCCATGATTGGGTATAAAAGCAGCTTCCATGAAATGCTCAGTCCTTCACAAACAAGGATGGGGCGAGGGTCACCACTTTGTCAACAAACGCGTGAGCAAATTGTAGAACAGTTTAAGAACAACATTTCTCAACAAGCTATTGCAAGGAATTAGGGATTTCACCATCTACGGTCTGTAATATCATCAAAAGGTTCAGAGAATCTGGAGAAATCACTGCACAAAAGCGATGATATTACAGACATTCGATCCCTCAGGCGGAACTGTATTAAAAAGCGACATTGGTGTATAAAGGATATCACCACATGGGCTCAGGAACACTTCAGAAAACCACTGTCAGTAACTACAGTTTGTCGATACATCTGTAAGTGCAAGTTAAAACTCTCGTATGCAAAGCCAAAGTCATTTATCAACAACACACAGAAACGTCGCCGGCTTCGCTGGGCCTGAGCTCATCTAAGATGGACTGATGCAAAGTTGAAAAGTGTACTGTGGTCTGACGAGTCCACATTTCAAATTGTGTTTGGAAACTGTGGACTTTGTGTCCTTCAGAACAAAGAGTAAAAGAACCATCCGGATTGTTATAGGCAAACATTTCAAAAGCCATCATCTGAGATGGTATGGGGGTGTATTAGTGCCCAAGGCATGGGTAACTTACACATCTGTGAAAGCACCATTAATGCACATACACATACAGATTTAGGAGCAACATATGTTGCCATCCAAGCAACGTTATCACGGACGCCCCTGCTTATTTCAGCAGGCCAATGCCAAGCCACGTGTTACAACAGCGTGGCATCATAGTAAAAGAATGCTCGTACTAGACTGGTACCATTAAAAAAATTTGCGCATTATAAAGCCTAAAACACCACAACAGAAACCCCGAACTGTTGAACAACTTAAGCTGTACATCAAGCAAGAATGGGAAAGAATTCCACCTCAAAAGCTTCAAAAATTGGTCTCCTCAGTTTCTAAACGTTTTACAGGAGTGTTGTTAAAAGGAAAGGCCATGTAACACAGTGGTATAAAATGCCTCTGTGCCAACTTTTTTGCAATGTGTTGCTGCCATGAAATTCTAAGTTAATGATTATTTGCAAAAGCAAATTACGTTTCTCATTTCGAACGTTAAATATCTTGTCTTTGCAGTCCATTCATTTGAATATAAGTTGAAAAAGATTTGCAAATCATTGCATTCTGTTGTTATTTACGAATTACACAACGTGCCAACTTCACTGGTTTTGGGTTTTGTACTTTATATGGAATATTAATGCATCATTTTAACCATTGTGACATTGTATGACGTGATCCTATTCATTTTCATAAATTAATCACAATGATTTTCAGAAAAACAGTACTCATATTCAACCAAATATTAGTGGTGTATGCGGTAGGCATAAATAACTGAGCTTGTTATAACAGTTGATAAACTTGTGTAGATGTTACGATTGAATGTTATGAAAAAGGATATTGTGCGTGTATGTCAACGTGATGTTGTCATGATTTAAAGTTATGAAAATTAATATCATACACTCACAAAATTGCGTATACGTCATTAATGCATGTGTTCTGAAAATGAATAGGATAGTCATGATTGTGTAGAAGATACTACCGTATTTTTCAGACTATAAGTTGCAGTTTTTTTCATAGTTTGGCCGGGGTTGCGACATATACTCCTGAGCGACTTATGTGTGAAATTATAAACACATTACTGTAAAATATCAAATAATATTATTTATCTAATTCGCGGAAGGAACAAAGAAAATGTCAGCAATCGTCACACACACATCAGCAATCGTCACGTACACGTCAACCAATAAGAATTCGGCGGGGAAGGGTCATGGCAGAAGCGCATTGTGGGTCATGGAATGCTAACTACTATATGCTATATGCTACTGCCGTAACTATTAAAATGAATCATTTCATTGTTGGCGGTAACTTATAAAAACTGAGAAGGGCTGAACAAGAATGGCACCGAAAAGGAAATCATGTACTGCAGATTACAAGCTGGACGTAGTGAAATATGCAGCAGAAAACGACAAGAGGAAGCGGCGCATACCTTTGGAGTTGGCAGAGTTGTTTAGAAGCGACATCGAGGAAGAAGATTTCATCGGATTTATCGATTAGGAGTGACAGATTGTTTGGTAAACGAATAGCATGTTCTATATGTTACAGTTATTTGAATGACTCTTACGTTAACATACCAGGCACCTTCTCAGTTGGTTATTTACGCCTCATGTAACGTACACTTATTCAGCCTGTTGTTCACTATTCTTTATCTATTTTAAATTGCCTTTCAAATGTCTATTCTTGGTGTTGGGTTTTATCAAATAAATTTCCCCCAAAAATGCGACTTATACTCCAGTGCGACGTAAATATGTTTTTTTCCTTCTTTATTATGCATTTTCGGCCGGTGCGACGTATACCCCGGAACGACTTATAATCCCAAAAATACAGTAAATATTGTGAAAATGACACGAGTGTACATAAACGTGTTTAGAATGCCATGAAAACGAGTATCATTTTAATTATGTGTACATAAATTTGTGTAGGAGATATCAAATGTTATGAGAATGAATTGTCATGAAGAATGTAAACTTGTGTAGAATGTTATTAAACATGAAGCGTCTACATAGTGAACATGTTTACAAAGTTGTTAAATATATATATGAAAATGAATATTCATGGAGAGTGTTTGTAAACGTGTTTAGATGTTGTCACAACAAACAATCATAAAGAGTGTTAACTTCTTTGGATATGAAATATATTATAATACCTAATATGATATTCATGATGAGTGTCCAAAAACTTTGTGATCACTCAAACAAAATGTTTTGTTTTCTTTATGAAAAGTTAGAAAATCAGGAATTCTAATATTTCTTCACATGGTAAACAAGAAGACACGAGCACCTCAGCTTGAAGGATAATTCCTCTTCATGTTTTAACTTCACGCCGTTTTTTTCTTTTTCCTTCCTTTGCCGTAGCCTCGTCCAAACCAGCCGCCACAAACCTGCTGGCTTTCTGACGGCTGCTGCAGGTCACCGAAGGGGTCGATGATGTCATCGATGACGTCATGACGAGCGATGAGCGCACGCGTGTGACTGTCCTGCTCGTCGGGGTTGAGGGGCGTGGTCAAGCTGAAGATGGGGTCGTCCACCCTGAACACACAAACATGCTATCAGTGCCACTTTGTCGAGCTCGGGGATCGCTCCTCGTCTGTCCCTGGAGCTTTTTCAAAAATGTGTGAAAATGGAAAAAGATGGGAGAAAAAATATATTTTTTGTTTTAATATGGATTCTGTAGGGGGACAAATATGACAAAAACCTTCCTAATTGATAGTATAGCGCCCCTCAGAGCTATACGTCCCAAACCAAAACAGGAACCTTGGTTCAATGAAACCACACGCACAGCTCGGCGTGAGTGGTGACGGAGCGCAAGTGGAAAGGGGATCACTTGGAAGTCTCCTATCAAATTTTAAAAGAAAACTTTTGAAATTATCAAAGTGTTGTTAAAGCTGAGAAAAAAAAATATTTGTCAGACTTAATTTTAAATAGCATCAGTAAGCCACGTGTTCTTTTTAATACTATCAGTAATGTTCTTAAACCGAATCCAGCCACTTCACTGGAGATGACAAGTGAAACTTGTGAAAAATTTCTCTCCTTTTTTAATGATAAGGTTGCTTCTATTCGGGCAAATCTTTCTCGTTTTCCATTAAGTTTTAATGTGGCCACTCAGTGCTCGACTGTGTTCTGTCACTTTGAACCTGTGTCCATGCCTGAACTTAGAGGAATAGTCGGCAAGCGAAAACCCTCATCATGTTCCACAGACCCAGTCCCCCATCGTTTTTTTAAAGAAAACTGGGACACTATTGATTTGTCTGTTAGGAACATTATCAACAGCAGCTTGATTTCTGGCTGTGTCCCCTCCTTTTGTAAAAGAGCTGTTGTTGAGCCTTTGATTAAAAAAACAGGTCTTGATCTGACAAGTTTGTCAAATTATCGGCCCATTTCCAAATTACCTTTTGTGTCAAAGATTTTGGAGAAATGTGTTCTGGCACAACTGCAGCCTTTTTTAGATGAAAATAGCACTTTAGATCCATTTCAGTCTGGATACAAAGTGTTGCACAGTACTGAATCTGCACTTTTAAAGGTTTTTAATGACTTGCGTTTAATGTCTGATTCTGGCAGCTCTGCCATTTTAGTGCTTTTAGATCTTACAGCTGCCTTTGACACAGTTGACCACACAATTCTTATAGACCACCTGAGAGACTGTGTGGGTGTCAGGGGGACTGCGTTAGAGTGGTTCAGATCTTACCTGTCTGAGAGGTCCTTCTCTGACAAGCTGGGGGACGCCACCTCCTCATCTGCCCCGCTTTACTGTGGTGTCCCCCAAGGATCTATTTTAGGCCCCATCCTGTTCGCTCTTTATCTCCTTCCTCTTGGAGATATTTTTAAGAAACATGGAGTGTTTTATCACTTTTATGCAGATGACTGCCAAATTTATATGCCGATTTCAAAAAGCCACGGCCCCCTGACACCCCTTCTTAACTGTCTATGCGACATCAAGGCCAGAATTTTTTAATAATGAATGAGGGAAAAACGGAAGTTTTAGTTTTTGGTCCGGCCCTCACTGACTTGGGACCATTGCAAAATTATGTGCGTCCCAAAGTCACCAGCCTTGGCGTCACTATAGACAGCGATTTTAAACTAGAAAAACAAGTCAATGGCGTTTTAAAATCATGTTTTTATCACCTTCGTCTTTTAGTAAAGGTTAAACCGTTTTTATCTTTTAACCTTTTTGAACAAGTCGTGCATGCTTTTATTTCAAGTCGCCTGGACTAGTGCAATGCACTTTATGCTGGCATTAGCCAAAAAGCTCTCTCCCGGTTGCAGTTGGTCCAGAACACGGCAGCACGACTTTTAACAGGGGCCAGGAAACGCCAGCATATAACCCCAATTCTTCAGAGTTTGCACTGGCTCCCTGTTCATTTTAGAATTGATTTTGAAACATTGCTGTTTGTTTTTAAATCTTTACATGGACTGGCACCTCAATATATCTTGGACCTCATCCAAATTTACATTCCTGCGCGCGCTCTGAGGTCGGAGAGCCAGCTCCAGCTCGTGGTGCCCAAGACCAGACTTAAGACCAGGGGAGACAGGGCCTTCTCTGTGGTCGGCCCTAAGCTCTGGAACAGTCTGCCGCTCCATGTTCAAGCTGCTTCCACAGTGGAGTGTTTTAAGTCTCGTCTTAAGACTCACTTTTATTCTTTGGCTTTTAACACTACGTGAGTTGTGTGGTCCTCTGTCCTCTGTTCTCCTCTGTGTTTTTTATACACTTTGATTTTTATTTTACTGTTTTAATTGATTTTACCCTTTAAAATAGTTTTTAATCATATTTGTTTTTATATTGTTTTTATTGGTTGTATTGTTATTTATTTTTTGTTTTATTCAGTCATTGGTGGAGCATAATATTGTTTTTAACATGGCTGTGCAGCACTTTGGAAACGTTATTGTTGTTTAAATGTGCTATATAAATAAAGTGGATTGGATTGGATAGTTGATAGAAATCCTGCTGTTTAATATTTAGCGAGCGACGTTTTTTCCTACTAATTTTGGCGGTCCTTGAACTCAGCATAGTTTGTTTACATCCATCCATCCTATCCATTTTGTACCACTTTTTCCCTTTGGGATCGCTGGTGCCTATCTCAGCTACAATCAGGCGGAAGGCGGGGTACACCCTGGACCAGTCGCCACCTCATCGCAGGGCAGTTTGAGAATATAATCATGTACAACTTTCTTCGATGCTGCCACAGAAAAACGCATTTTACGCCACTCCGTCTTTGTCTCAATTTGTCCACCAAACATTGTATGCTGTGCGTGACTGCACAAAGGTGAGCTTTTTGGTTTTATTGACTTGTGTAAAATGCTAACCAGGCATATCCCACGTGACAGATATTCACAGCATCACAGATTACATACATTTCTGTGAGGACTCCATCATCCCTACAAAAACTGTCCATTGTTACCCAAACAACAAGCCCTGGATCACCGGCCAGCTAAAGGTGCTGCTGAATAAAAAGAAGCTAGCCTTCAGATATGGTGACCGGGACGAGTTGAGGAGGATACAGTGGCAGCTTAAAGTCCAGCTGCAAGAAGGGAAAGATGCCTACAGGAGGAAGCTAGAGGCTAAACTCCAGCAGAACAACACTCGTGATGTGTGGAAAGGCATGAAAGCCATCACAGGCTTTAACAACAAAGCCAAACTGCTGGATGGGGGTGTAGACAGAGCCAACGAGCTGAATTTGTTCTTCAATAGATTTAGCAATGCACCCCTTACTGGCCCACCCCCCACTACTCCTGTCCTCACACCTCCCCTGAACATCTCTACACAAACTCCTTCTCTGATACCTGCCACTGCTGTTCCCCCCTCCCCCACTGAGAAGGCCAGCCCAGTGTGTCTGACACCTGGACATGTAAGACGATAACTGGAGAGAGTCAATCCAGCCAAGTCAGCAGGCCCTGACCGAGTCAAGCCCTGGGTACTGAAGACTTGTGCTGCTCAGCTGACTGTGATCCTCCTTTTCATCTTCAACCTAAGTCTGAAGCTAGAACGGATACCAGTGCTATGGAAAACATCCTGCATAGTGCCGGTGACCAAGAAGCCCATCCCATCGGGCTTGAACGACTTCAGACCTGTTGGCCTGACGTCCCAGGTCATGAAGGTCCTCGAAAGACTTCTACTGGATCAGCTGAGACCCCTGGTGGCTCCTTCCCTGGATCCTCTACAGTTTGCATATCAGCCCCATGTAGGAGTGGATGATGCTGTTATCTACCTGCTGCATCGTGCTCACTCTCACCTGGATGGTGGGAAGGGCACTGTGAGGATCATGTTCTTAGATTTTTCCAGTGCTTTTAACACCATTCAGCCAAATCTGATGAGTGACAAGTTGCTCGAAATGGGTGTCAGTTCATTCATTGTCTCCTGGATTACTGATTACTTGTCTGACAGGCCCCAGTTTGTGCGACTGGGGAGCTCCCTGTCAGATACTGTGGTCAGTAGTGTAGGTGCTCCACAGGGGACTGTCCTGTCTCCTTTCCTGTTCACCTTGTACACCTCAGACTTCCAGTACAGTTCCAGGTTCTGCCACCTGGAACTGACGACTGTGCTGTGGTCGGGTGTGTCAGTGAGGGAAAGGAATTGGAGCACAGGACACTGATCACTGACTTTGTGGAGTGGTCTCAGGCGAACCATCTGGTCCTTAACGTGGAAAAGACCAAGGTGCTTCAGGAAGTGTATGACCCCAGTGGAGCTCATCAAGATCCAGGGCCGGGAGGTGGCAGTGATGGGCAGTATAAGTACCTGGGAGTTCATTTGAACAGCAGACTGGACTGGAAGGACAACTGCAATGCTGTTTACAAGAAGGGAATGAGCAGACTCTTTTTCCTGAGGAAGCTTAGGTTCTTTAATGTGTGCAGCAAGCTGTTGGAGATCTTTTATGAGTCTGTTGTGGCCAGCGCCCTGCACTTCGCAGTGGTTTGTTGGGGGAGCAGCACCAGCAAAAGGGACTCAAACTGGATTGATAAACTGATTAGGAAAGCCGGCCAAACTATTGGCTCGCAGTTGGAGGCGTTTGTGTCAGTGAGGGACAGGAGGACACTGGACAAACTGCTGGCCATCATGGACAATCCTGCTCACCCACTCCACCAGACAATTAAGGGACAGCGGAGTTCATACTCCAACAGGCTCCTTCAGCTTCCTTCCCGCACTGTGCGATTCAAGAACTCCTTCATTCCGCACTACATCCAGCTGTATAATCACTCCCCATACAGCAATAGATAATATCCGTCTATTACCTGACACCTTCTATGTCAGCTACTTCTCTTTGTTTTTAATGTCTATATTCTTTTTTCTGCTGGATTTACTCTCTTTTTTATGATGGGGCTGCCACATATACTGTAGTAATTGGTATATATTGTATATATGTTATAGACATATTATATCTGTATATATAATATACTGTACACATATTAAGTATACATTGTATATATTCGCAGATATGTTATATTTTACATTGCTATATTTAGTCTATTTATACCTGCATTGTCCTTTCCATCCTTACACTTTCCATCATTGTAACTGAGCTACTGTGTTGAACAATTTCCCTTGTGGATCATTAAAGTTTGTCTAAGTCTAAGTCTATATTTGGTGCCACCAGCTTTGACAAGCTTGTGGCATTTATTCAAAAAGACTTGATGCTGTAATTGCTAACTAACAAAGAATTGAGCAAATGCTGTGACTACTTACTGGTACATATGTTTCTTTAGTTTTTAATTTTTCATAAATTTGCTAATTACAAAAAGTAACTTTTCACATTGTCATTGTGGGGTATTGTCTGTAGAATTTTGAGAACAAAAAAGATGTCCATTTTTGGATAAAGCTGTAAGTAATTAAATTCAGAGACCTAGGGCCTAAAATAAAACATTGGAATTAGTATAAATGCAAAAAGCAATTGACTCAGAAGACAACCCTGCCATTTAGAATGATAGAGGTCGAAATTACTGGGATTGAATATTATTTGACCTGCAGGGACGTGAGCACACTGAGAAAAAAAGAAAAAAATTAAGAAAAAGAGGAAAATGTCTATCAACACAAAGTGCTGCCACATAAACCCTGAAAGAACATTTTGAAAATCAAGACTACATTTCCTGGATGTTTTTCTACACTATATTTTACCTTGATATTAATGTTCATCTACCAACCTCTTTTCACTGTCTTGACACTTACATGCCCCATGTAATGTACCATATATTTTTTTTGTTTTAGTGGATAATTTCCTAACAGTATCATGAATTAAAATGAAATGTAAAATTTTATAACATGTATGCAAAGAACGCAGAAAACGATTCCCATTTGGCAAATCTATCCTGTAGCCACGCCCCCTTAGGTAATAAATTCCCTGTCTTGTTACCAGTGTGTACAATATGTCTCATCAAAACTATACCTTCTGGCTAGCTACTAGTAAATACTCTAGAAAAAACAACTGGTTTGGAAATAACAGTGATTGGATTGTAATCATCCAAATATAATTAGCAGCAAAGTGGACAGTAGTCAGCGTTGGTGGCGGCAACAAGTAAGCAAGCTAACTCGCAAGCTTGTTTCGGTGCTCCCGATTGTCTCCCTGTCCTGCACCTTAGTGCAGCATTTAGGCAAGAAGAACAACAAGTACTGAGCTGAGGCGAGCGTTTAACACATTTTGTTTAGATTGTCTTTTTATTGATATTTCATTTATATTTTCATATTGTTGCTGCTTTTTGGATGGTTATTTAGAGGGCTTTATTGGCGGAACAGAGGACCTTTTAGTATTTGATATTGCACTGGTACTGTATTTGACTACTGTACTTCTACTTGTACTGATACTTCTACCATAACTACAGTGACTTATTGTGCAACTTATTGTCTTGTAATTAATGTACACCAGAGCTATAAAAATGTTTGTATTTTTTGTATTTAGTGGATTAGATTCTGCAACTAGTGTTTGTATCCCACTGTACGCAATATCTGAAGAGCATGGAAAAAAAGCATTTCACTGTGGTGTATTCTGCATGTGACGAAAAAACTTTGAACCTTGGAGCTCTCGTGGACTCCATTGTAAGCAGCGTTAGAATGCAATAAACAAAAAACATGAGTTCTTGTCTCCTGTTAAGATTGTGAATTATAGGCAACATTTCAAAATGAGCGCAAATCCCCATTAATTCTAACATTGGAAAAAAGTTATTATAAAAAGCAAATATCAAATATTAAACACTTCGATCAATCTAAACTGTTGTGAAACAGAAATGTAAAAAATTATTTTTATCATATACTGTATATACAGTAATTTTGCATCATTCTCAACTGTCATGAAATAAAAATGTAAAAAATAAAGTTGATCATTCCTCACAGTCATACAAGTGTAAAAACAAGGAATGCAATGTTAGGAAGTAAGATGAATAAAAAAGTTTTAATTTGGTAATGATTATAAAACTTTACATTTAAAAACCTAAAAACACAACAAAACACTTCTTTACCTTTAAGGTATGTCATGCTAAGGAGTAATAAGATACTTAATACTTGAAAAATGTAGTATTTCATGTTGTGTTTTCTTCGGTGTAGAATGAGTCCACTGACAAATCATTTGATGCACTGGACTTTTTACAATATCTTACGCCCTCATATTTCATATTTGTATGATTTGATTATGCACGTACCTGACATAAACTGGGATGTGAATATGAAGTTCTTTCATTAGGAGATCCATTACATCATCACACTTAGCATGAACCTTCAGCACGGCCAGATCATCTTTTGGTGTCCACTTAACAACAAGCACAATTATCAATTATTATTATTACTGATGCTATAGCACAGGGGTGTCCACATTTTTTCCACCAAGAAAAAACAATAATAAAAACCTCAAAATATGCGAAAATAGACACTGAATACTAGGCGACAAACTTTGTCAGTTTTTTGCAAGGCTGTTGCTCTGAATTCTGGGCCCCCTGAGAGAGTATCGGTGCGGGCCTCTCCACCCCGTTCATTCCCACCTTAAATGTTTTTGTTCTTTCGCGTTTTGACGGTGTAATACATCCAATTTGTTTCCCATTTTACGATTAACCACATAACAAGTCAGAGGATTGTTGTGTACATTATGTATTATTAGTTGTCGTTAAGGTTTTTTGTATTCAGGCAATTCAAATTTCCCACTAATAACGCATTTTATATGACCACATTGAACACATCATGATAAAACTGACCTTCGTCAGATGCTCGTAATTATCAATTATCGTCACCCAGGGGCAGCACGGTGAAACAGGGGTTAGTGTATGTGCCTCACAATACGAAGTTCCTGAGTAGTCCTGAGTTCAATCCCGGGCTCGGGATCTTTCTGTGTGTAGTTTGCATGTTCTCCCGTGACTGCGTGGGTTCCCTCCGGGTACTCCGGCTTCCCCCCACCTCCAAAGACATGCACCTGGGGATAGGTTGATTGGCAACACTAAATTGGCCCTCGTGTGTGAATGTGAGTGTGAATGTTGTCTGTCTATCTGTGTTGGCCCTGCGATGAGGTGGCGACATGTCCAGGGTGTACGCCGCCTTCCGCCCATGAGCAGCAGAGATAGGCTCCAGCACTCCTTGGGACCCAAAAGGGACAAGCGGTAGAAAATGGATAGATGGATAGATCGTCACCCTGTTCAATCTACCCACAGCTAAACAAGTTTTTAAACTTCCTGCAGGCGCACACTCAAGCTTCCAAAAATCTGGAGAAGAGCATTAGTGGTCGCCATCTCAAAGCCGATGAAGCCACCAGAGGATCCAAAGAGTTATAGACCCATCTCTCTTTTGTGCACTGCAAAAACTGAAATCTAAGTAAAATTAAATATCTCAAATAAGGGTGATATTTGCTTATTTTCTGCCTGATATGACAATTCTTCTCACTAAGCAGATTTTATGTTAAGAGTGTTTTACTTGTTTTAAGGGTTTTGGTCCTTAATTATCTCAGTAAGATATTACAGCTTGTTGCTGTGGTTTTATGACCTATATTGATTAAAACATGCTTGAAACCAGAATATCAACTGTTGCAAAGCTGTGTCATCAACACTCAAGTATAAAACTGAGTTTTTAAAGTAATAATTTCTTACTTCAAGCATGAAAAAAAATTGTGATGCAGAGCGCATATCATTAGATAGAATATTTTTTAACATCCATCCATCCATCCATTTTCTACCGCTTATTCCCTTTTTGGGGTCACGGGGGGCGCTGGCGCCTATATATTGAGCAAAAAGATCTCTTTTTTTTTCTACCAAGAAAATTACACTTGTTATTAGTGAGAATATACTTATTTTAAGGTATTTTTGAGTTCATTGAGGTTAGCTAATTTTACTTGTTTTGGAAAGTCTGGACAAGCCAAATTTTCTTGTTCTATTGGCAGATAATTTGGCTTATTTCAAGTAAAATACCCCTCATTTTTGTATTTTTTTTCTTGTTTTTGAACACTGACTTTGTGCAGTGTGTATCCCTTTCAAAATCCTGCAGAGACTGATTTATGCTCGTGTCCAACCTATTATCGATCCACTGCTCCCTCAAGAGCCAGCTGGATTCCGGCTCAGAAGATCAACCGTGGATCAAGTTACTCTCCAGACTCAAGAAATTGGGGACAGCTTCTCGGCCAAGAATAAAGCAGGTGCTGTGTTTGTTGATCTCCATGTTACCGTGGCCTTACCTGCAAGCTTTTGCGCCTACTGCCAGACAGGCAAATGGTCCATCACAAACAGCAGGTTGCGAACAGTCCTTGCTCCCCTTATTTAACATCTACACATATGATCTGCCAGTAACGACTGCCAAAAAGTTTGCATATGTAGATGACTTGACAATTATGCATCGTGCAAAAAACTGGCAGGAGTTAGAAGAGTCTCTTAGCCAGGACATGGTGACCTTATCCACTTATCTCCAGTAATGGAACTTGAAGCTCAGTGTAACCACAACGGTGACGGCAGCCTTCCACCTTTACAACAGGGGGGCACAACGTGAGCTTCACATCACTGTTAAAGGACGTCCTTTACTCTTTTCTGCCAAACCAATATATCTCGGCATTAAGTTGGACAGGGTAACCACGTTTCGCCAACACCTGGAGTCACTGCACAAAAAACAAACGACTGGCTGGATCGAGCTGGGGTGCTGGCGGTGTTACACTTTGTGCAGCCACCCTTGCTTTGGTCAAATTTGCCGTTGATTACTGCACACCTGCTTGGTGTCATAGTGCTCACACTATTCTCATAGATAAGCCGATTAACGATGCTTTGCGTTTAGTGACTGGACGGCTGCGTCTCACATAGGGCTGGGCGATATATCGATATACTCAATATATCGCGGGTTTGTCTCTGTGCGATATAGAAAATTATCGAGTATACATTCTCACGCTTTTAGCTGCTGGTATTACAGTGCATGCGTTTCCACTTAAACAAGCACACCTTCTTACACACGTCACGTGTGCAACGTCACACGCTCCCGTGGAGCAAACCGGTAGCGACATGGTAACATTAGCTTTGATGCTAACGGTGAGATGCGGGTGGTAATACGAGTGAGAGAGAAGGTGCAAATCTGGTTACAAATGGAGGAATAATTAATTTCCAAGAAAAACAGCACGGGATCCATCGTCCGGCTGTGGTTTGGCTTCAAGCGGGAATATATTCAACATTTATGCTGCAAAAAGTAGCAGCACTGCTAATGTAGCATCATTTGAAAAGTCACCGGCTAGAGATGAGGAGTACTTGAAACTCTGCATGTCAACATCTCCTGCCGGTGCCACACCAACAAAATGCCGAAGCAACTATTTCCACATCTAGACCGTATAAAAAAAGTCAGAACAGAAGGAGATAACGTCCGCAGGAACCTATTATGCAGCTCATTTATATTTGACACTTATTGAAATATCTTGTGTGACATCATGCACAAAAGTGCACTTTATTTGTTGTTAACTATTGTAGTGGCATTCTGTACGAAAAGTACACTTTAATTTAGTGTTGTTTTGATATGACATCTTAGTGACAATCATGCACGAAAGTGCTCTTATAGCTTGTTTTAAAATGTCTCTGACAATATTGCACTTTCTGCTTTGGAAATGACATGAATGTCTGTGCCACTGCTTAATAACTGTTTGATAAATACAGTTTTGGTAAATTGACTTAGTTGTGATTTCCCTCTCTGCATGAAAGTTTAAAATGAGCATATATTAATGCAGTATGAACAAGAATGTTTTACTGTAGACACAATCATCATACTGGTGTGACTATATGCATCAAGTGTTAATTCAAGGCTAAGGCAAAATATCGAGATATAAATCGTGTATCGTGACATGGCCTTAAAATATTGAGATATTAATAAAAGGCCATATCGCCCAGCGTTAGTCCCACACCAACGGACAATTTTTCCCATATTAGCAGGTATTCAACCATCTGAGCTTCGTCGCAAGAGAGCCACACTGTCTCTAGCCCGCCGAGTACTGGAGAGTGGGCACCTTCTTCATGATCGGCTTCTGTCTCCTCCTTTTAGAGGACACCGGCAGCTTATATCGAGACACCCATTTGTCTCTGCTGCATTGGAATTGCTAAATGACTTTCACCAGTCAAACTGCAGTGGGAAACTATTCCAGACTCCAAGATTACATCCCTAAAGCCAATACATCACCACTGGGAATATGAGTTCCCAGGCCTGCTTGGTCCAGGCTTAATCCCATTTGTACTGGCGTCGGCCTCTTCCGCTCAACATGTGCAAATGGGGTATGGCTTCATCTGCAGCATGTGAGTGCGGTGCAGAGGAGCAGACCACATAACATCCTGTCCCATATACCACCCTCCTAATAGGAATCAGGGTCTGGCAGCTGTGGACAAGCGATTGGCCATTTGGCTGTTAAAGACTTGCTCAGCTGTATAGTGGTTAAACCTCTAATCAACATCTTTATTCAAAGGAAGAAGATCCTGTTACAATAATCGCCTGACTCATTTCAAGTTTTTTAGGAAACACAACAAACTTCACACACTTGATAAAGGCCATACACAGCCATCCTTAAGGGGGTAACATCACATGATCTGATCAATTGAGGATGTAGGTCATTTTACCATAAGTGGCCAGCGTCAGATTGTTTTGGCAGAAAAAGAAATCATGACAAAAAATTACTTAGGCGATTATTTTAACACTGTGACGTTATGAGCATCTGACAAAGGTTACACGGTATGTATTAAGTAATTTATAATTATTTAGTATGGAGCCTCTGATGGGCGCATACCAGAGCACTGTTTGACAGTGATGTATATGAAACAGACATGCACAGACACACCCATGCTCTACAAATTTTAATGAACTGGTGACTTGTCCAGACTGTAGCACAGCCAGATGACAGCTAACATAAGCTCCAGAGTCCAGCCTCCGCACAGTAAAAAGGAAATCCATCCATTCATTCATTCCCTACCGCTTGTCCCTTTTGGGGTTGCAGGGGTGCCAGAGCCTATCCCAGCTGCATTCGGGCGGAAGGCAAATAGTGTTTCCCAGAGCCCAAAAAAAGTCTGCGGGCTATAGAGCGTTTTCTATTCGGGCTCCAGTATTCTGGAATGCCCTCCCGGTAACAGTCAGAGATGCTACCTCAGTGGAAGCATTTAAGTCCCATCTTAAAACTCATTTGTATACTCTAGCCTTTAAATAGACCCCTTTTAGACCAGTTGATCTGCCGTTTCTTTTCTTTTCTGCTCTGCCCCCCTCTCCCTTGTGGCACAGGTCCAGGGGCCATGGATGAAGTGCTGGCTGTCCATAGTCGGGATCCGGGGCGGACTGCTCGCCTGTGCATCAGTTGGGGACATCTCTGCGCTGCTGACCTGTCAAAGTCCATTGCACCGGTCTCCCCTAGAGGGGGGTGGGGGGGGGGGGGGGGGGGGGGGCACACCCACATCTGCGATCCTCTCCAAGATTTCTCATTGTCATCTCACTGGGTTGAGTTTTTCCTTGCCCTTATGTGGGATCTGAACCGAGGATGTCGTTGTGGCTTGTGCAGCCCTTTGAGACACTTGTGATTTAGGGCTATATAAATAAACATTGATTGATTGAAGGCAGCTTACACTCTGAACAAGTCGCAACTCATTGCAGGCCCAACACAGACAATATTCACCCACTAGAACCATAGGCCAAATTTCCAAAAAGGTGCAGTCCCCCTTTAAATGAGAAACAATAAACGTCAAAAGTATATCAAACAATCCTTTAAGCGGAGTGATCACTGCAAACTTGTGCATTCTCCGGCTCTGCTCATTGTACTGGAGTGTGTGCTACTTTTGTCGTCGTCTTTCATAAAATCTTGCACTCTTACGCCATCCTTGATTACCTCTCGAGGAACTCTGAAGAAGCATGTTGAAGAGGTGTATTTAGCCTACTGATGTGTATTTATGAATGGTTGATTTATACAGGCTAGCAAGGTAACCTTAGTAGCCTGTATAAATCAACCATTTATAAATACTGTGAAGAAGCGTTTATCTTTTTTGCAATTTAAAAGGGTTCGTACAGCCGTAAACAAGGCAAGCATATTTCTCTTCCAAAAAAGTTCAATGGCGCCACCCATAGAAGATAGACACTGACTTGACCACCACACATATTCAATGAGCCAGACATGACATCATTGTGAATCCAAGCAATAGTTAGGTGTTTATTTTGTTTCGAGTTTAGGTTGGCTTTCGCATGCCACGGGTGCAGTGCACATTATTGCAGGCGCGCACCTCAGAGAGAACATTGGTATGGATATAACCATTTCTTAAGAAGGGACCAGGAGGGCTTTTGAAATTATGACAACTTGAACTTTTTATGACTTGTGGCTTTGTTTTAATTCGGACTCATTCGTATGAATATATATATATATATATATTAGTTTAGTGTATGCATAATCATTTTGTCATAGACGTTACAGGGGTCTGTGTGTGGGCCTCCGGGGGCTGTGGGCCCTTAGAATTGTTATCACATTTCCCCCCTTAATGACGGCTCTGGATGTGTGTTAAAGATGACAAAGCATGTGATTATTATAAGTATAAACACACCTGTTTTTTTCTCATTATGTATTGTTTTTGTTTGATTTTATTTATTTATTCTAGAAACACAATATGCGTCGGGCCAACATAACCACAGCTGCGGGCCGCATATGACCCCCGGATTGCACTTTGGACACCCCTGCTATAGAAGAATCATCACTTCAATACAGGACTACTATATCAAATGACAAATCAAGTACCTGGAGGTTAATGATGTACAATTTTGGTCTTTTGTCTGCTGGTCTGTCCATGCACCACAAACAAGCGTACTTTTTCAACACCTGTACACAAAAAAATTGAAGTCAGTTGTGTCATAGGCCTCAATTTTTCTAAATAAACACATTTAACATACACTCTGTAATCATCAATTGTTTTAATAAAATCAGCAAAGTCAACATAAATGACTTTTTATCTCCAATGGTTTTAAATCAGAAAATTTAAACATACTTTTCTTATCTACAATTTTTTTTAAATAAGCACAACAAACATTTTCTATCTTCCATTGCTTTAAAAAAAAGAAAGAAAATACAACATAAAATTTTGGGGGTTTAAAAAAGCAATTTTAACATACTTTTTTTTTATCTTTAATAGTTTTTGAATAAGCAAATTTAACATATATATATATATATATATATATATATATATATATTTTTTTTTTTGTTACCTCCAATTGTTTTTAAATAAGCAAATTTAACATGCATTTTCTTTAATCTCCAATTGCTTGTACAAACACATTTAACATGATTTAAAAAAAAATATTTTTTTGTTTAAGTAAGCAAATGTGACAAGATTTTAAAAAATGTGTAATTATTTTTAAATAAGCAAATCGGACATACTCTTTTATCGCCAATTGCTGTAAAATAATCAATCAATCAATCAATGTTTACTTATATAGCCCTAAATCACTAGTGTCTCAAAGGGCTGCACAAACCATTACGACATCCTCGGTAGGCCCACATAAGGGCAAGGAAAACTCACACCCAGTGGGGACGTCGGTGACAATGACCCAAATAAGCACAACAAACATGTTTTATCTCCAATTGTTTAAAAAAAAAATCCAACATATATTTTTTTTGTTTTAAATGAGCAATTTTAACATACATTTTTTTTTCTCTAATGGATTTTGAGTAAGCAAATGTAATATATATTTTTTTTTTTATATCCAATTGTTTTTAAATAAACAAATGTAAAATGCATTTTTTTGTATCTCCATTGTTTGTAAAAACACATTAAACATGATTTTTTTATATGTCCTGTTGTTTAAATAAGCACAATTAACATGATTTTTTTTTTTACCTCTAATTGTTTTTGAAAAAGCTAATTTTATATCTATTTTTTACCTCCAGTTGTTTTTAAATAAGCAAATTTAACATACATTTTTTTTAATCTTCAATTGTTTGTAAAAACACATATAACATGATTTTTTTTATCTACTGCTGTTTAAATAAGCAAATTCAACATGCATTTTCTTTATCTCCAATTGTTTGTAAAAAAAAAAAAACATAAAACATGATTTTTTTTCTCCTGTTGTTTGAATAAGCAAATTTGACAATATTTTTTTAATATCGTGATTATTTTTAGATCAGCACATTTTTAATATTTAAAAAAAATCTGCAATAGTTTGAAATAAGCAAAGGAATCACGGGTTAGTGTGGGTTAGTCATATGTGTGTTTCTACAGCTACTTTGGGTGACACTTATTCAACTATAAAATAGAATGCATTTTAGTAGATAACATTTTGCATCCTTTCCGAGGCAGCAGACTGTGATATACAAGAACACAACTTCGTATAAGCACGGTAGTATCACCTTCAAACTGGACCCTAAGCAAAGGATAACGTCTGCCATCTTGGCTGCCTCTGCAGCTGCTTTCCAGTTGAGGGGACTTTCCAGAGTTCCTCGCTCTCCAAAGTGCACGATGGTGTCCCTGAGCTCGTTGCCACAATGGGAGCACCTGCGACCCGTGCCATGACGGTGCAGTGAAGTTCGTTCCGTCACGTCAAACAGACGCACATACTCCCTGACTGGAGAACAGTGTGTACACACCTGTAGGACAGAACAAAGTTATTCGATCAAACCTAATAGGGTGAACATAACTTTACAAACCTAATTGGCTAGGTTCGTAAATAGAATAGTTCGTACAGTAAAGAAAAGTTCTCCATCAGAAACATGTAAACATGACTAATGGGTTCCGCCCTTGACAAAAGTCCACGTTTTAGTAAAGGTTTGTAAACTTTGGCACAATATAAAGTGCTATAAAATACTGTACATCAAAAAAAACAAAACAAGGGGGTGATGGATCAACTATCTCTTCATCAACTAGCCAAAACAACAGCGACAAGCTGAACCATCTTGTATGCAGCTGCTCAGCCAACATAAACAGAAGTCTTATTGGTGCCCTCACAAATGATCTGAAAGGACAAAAATCCTTAACTTTAACAACCATACTGTTACAATAATAAAGATTAAAAAAAATAAAATCTACTTTATCTTAATGTCTGCAAATGTGAAGCTGACTGGAGCAGACACAAGAGAGAAGGATGGCTTGTGTTCCGCTAGTGCCTTCTCCTCCTCTGTGGCATCTTTTTCCAGAAAACTTCTGTCTCCTCACAATTACAAAACATGCTGTGGTTTGAAGCCTGTTTTGTCAATAATTACATATTACTTGCTTGATCGCCTCGCAAAAAGTCTGTCTTTTTTTTTTTAACTCCACAGCGACGACCACATTCTTTCCACGTTGGTCATTTTGGGACTCTTATGGAGTTAGAAAAATATACAAAATTGGTCAAAAGATGAAAAAACTCAGGAAAGGCACACATGCTGAAGCAATGAGAAGTCAAATGAAAGACTCCACCCCTCCCCCCCAATGGCTGCGCCCTCTGGCACAAAATGGCTGCCAGTTTAACATGAAAAGAAGCGTTTGTACACAGAGACATGGTACGCACACGGAGGCAGATTTGGCTCCATCTAATGGTTCATGAATGGAAAAGTCCGCAAAAAGAGATGTTTGTAACTTGAGGCTGCAGTGTATGACGTCTTGTCTTGTAGCTGCCATTCGGCCGATAAATGCTTTAAAATGTAAAATCGGAAATTATCGGCATGAGTTTCAAAAATTAAAATTTATGACTTTTTAAACGCCGCTGTACGGGGCGACACATGGACGTAGGGAGGAGTACAGAGCAGTTGCGTCTCTCAGTCAGCAGCCCTCCCCTCTCCCACACACAACAGAGGAGTTGCAGCACGACTGCAGCATGAGAGGTTTACTGGCGACGCTTGATGACGTCATCAAACCGCCGCCAGCGGAGCATAACAACAAGAGTGTGTTGTTGCCGGTGCTGTAGCCGGGCTAACAAGCGAGCTCGCTCGGTGACTGACATGGTTTGGGATTCTTTTAAAGTGTCTCTGACGGATAAAAAACTGGCAATTTCAATGACTGCAAAAAGTTGGTTATGCGAGGAGGAACCAAGACGTCTTCCTTTAATACGAGCAATTCGATCTCCCACCTCTTCAAGAATCATAAGGAGATACACAATGAATACAAGCGTAAGATGGATGAAAAGCAAACAGCGAAAAAAAGTAGTACCACACAGTTGTCGCTTAAAGACTCTGCTAAGAAAAAACTAAAATACAACAAAAACCACCCCAAGCCAAAATCCCACGTTGTGGTCAGGGGCAACGCACGCAACGCAGTATGGCAAAAGCTACGGTGGAGTTTGGTGTGGCCAGTCTTCCCTGCATGGCGCGCACTTTGCAGCTTGCAGTGAACGGAGGTGCCCTGTCTCAACACAGCATTTCAAAAGCTCTGGCTGACTGCTAGGCCACTTCAAGCACTCACCACTAGCTTGCAGAACATTTTCGTTACTCATATAAATACTTTCGAGCAGGCCAGATTGAGCCCTGTTTATAATTTCCTGTTATACAGTGTGCCAGGCAGTCTTGCACTAAAGGAGGACTATATTATTGTTTACTTTATGACTCTAGTATACTCTGGACTGAAGCTATGTGCCTTCATTGCTTTTTGTGGCTGTTGTTTTGAAGCATGTTTAAAAAAAAAAAAATGCACTTTGTGAAAGCCAAAGTTTTGTTGTTCCAAAAGTTGTAGTGGGTCTCAGGGAGAGCATGTCCCAAATTCCAAGCTGCTGCTTTGAGGCATGTCAAAAAAAATAATGCACTTTGTGACTTCAATAATTAATATGGCACTTTTTTCCATAACTGGAGTTGATTTATTTTGGAAAACCTTGTTACACTGTTTAATGCATCCAGCATTAAACAAAATTAGGCATAATAATGTGTTAATTCTACGACTGTATATGTCGGTATCGGTTGATATCGGAATCGGTAATTAAGAGATGGACAATATCGGAATATCGGATATCGACAAAAAAGCTATTATCCGACATCTGTAGTGAAGATAGTCCATCACCACTAAACCTTTGAAATTATGAAAACAGTGACAACAGGAAGTGCATCTATAGCTCACACGCTTGCAACCCAACGATTCATTTTCATTCTTTAGACGTCAAATCAATACCTTTAAAGGATGCATACTAGCAAGCACACAAAGAAGACTTAAAAGGGAAACTGCACATTTTTTTGGTAATTTTGCATAGCATTCACAGTCATTATGAACGACATGACGACGGACAAATTTTGTATTTTTAATGCATTCAAATATTTAATAAATGCGTTCAAAATTCTGCTTACAATGCAGCCTATGGGAGCCGTTCAATTCTGCTTATTGTCACGACATGGTTTTCGCAGCCTACTGAGAGGTTTGTTCTCCCAGGATGCAAACGGACTATTCCGGACATGACTGGCAGGTAAGAACATATTTATTAATCAATTAATCCTACACATCACAAAAGACCAGAAACACACAAAAAGAAAGCATGACATTCGCGCAAGAGGGTAAAGAACAAAAATTTAAAGCAGGAAACATAGATGCTAACACTTACCATGAACTATGGACATAGAGAACTTATCAAACTGTGGCATGAAATAAACGAGACTTACGTAGTCCAGACTTGTTTATGGTTCCAAGATGGCGGCGCCCGAACGGGCTGCAACATTGCGGAGCTGCTGCTAAAGATGGAACATTTGGCAGAAATACCGGACAATTCCACAAACTTTATGGCTGGCTCACATCGTGGTCACTCCGTGATCACGTACGACCGCCAGACACTTCTGGATGTGGACACATCGGGCCGTTTTGGACCGATAGACACTTGCGTGCTAGACTTGCTAACTAGCATGGGAATACATCGGCGGCTACATCCAGCGGCCTGTGAAGCAGGGGAGTCTAGTAGCAGCGGGGGCCGTCTACGGAGCAGACGCCAGCGGTGTGATCGGAAACGCGGATGCCGAGCGGGGCTAAAAACAAAGCAGAAGGCTAATCCCCACAGAACACCACTTTCCTCCATCCCGAAGACGGATTTAGATGGAAAATGCGAGACTACTGGTCTGGGTAAGGAGTCTGTTAAATTAGAACAAGTTTTTTCTGCTTTGAGTGTTTCAGAGTTGGACATGTGTTTTACTGAGGTGGCTAACTATGATGCGTGCAGTTTATCAAAGCAACAAACAAACAATCGGAAAATCCCCGTTACTGAGGTGGCTAACTATGATGCGTGCAGTTTATCAAAGCAACAAACAAACAATCGGAAAATCCCCGTTACTGAGGTGGCTAACCATGATGCGTGCAGTTTATCAAAGCAACAATCAAACAATCGGAAAATTCCTGTCGTATCAATTCCTAGATATGGTCGTAACTATACTAAATGCACCGGGCATAATAAACACAACATTATTAATATTGCTACTACGGATAATTTGATCAAAAACTCCCTAAAACAGCCCACTACCTATAATATAGGTTTTTTAAACATAAGATCATTGTCTCCTAAAACGTTGTTAGTTAATGATATTATCAGAGACAACAATCTTAACGTCATCGGTCTCAGCGAAACCTGGCTTAAACCAAACGACTTTTTTGCGCTAAATGAGGCATGTCCTCCTAACTTTACACATGCGCATATTGCCCGTCCGCTCAAAAGGGGTGGGGGGGTTGCACTAATATACAACGAAAACTTTAACCTTAGTCCTAACATAAATAATAAATATAAATCGTTTGAGGTGCTTACTATGAGGTCTGTCACACCGCTGCCTCTACACCTGGCTGTTATCTACCGCCCCCCAGGGCCCTATTCGGACTTTATTAATGAATTCTCAGAGTTCGTTGCTGATCTAGTGACACACGCCGATAATATAATCATAATGGGGGACTTTAATATCCATATGAATACCCCATCGGACCCACCGTGCGTAGCGCTCCAAACTGTAATTGATAGCTGTGGTCTCACACAAATAATAAATGAACCCACGCATCGCAACGGTAATACGATAGACCTAGTGCTTGTCAGGGGCATCACCGTTTCCAAAGTTACGATACTCCCGTATACTAAAGTATTGTCTGATCATTACCTTATAAAATTCGAGGTTCAGACGCATGTTCGTCAAACTAATAATAATAATAACTGCTATAGCAGCCGCAACATTAATACAGCTACAACGACAACTCTTGCTGACCTACTGCCCTCGGTAATGGCACCATTCCCAAAGTATGTGGGCTCTATTGATAACCTCACTAACAACTTTAACGACGCCCTGCGCGAAACCATTGATAACATAGCACCGCTAAAGTTAAAAAAGGCTCCAAAAAAGCGCACCCCGTGGTTTACAGAAGAAACTAGAGCTCAGAAATTATTATGTAGAAAGCTGGAACGCAAATGGCGCACGACTAAACTTGAGGTGCACCATCAAGCATGGAGTGATGGTTTAATAACTTATAAACACATGCTTACCTTAGCTAAAGCTAAATATTACTCAAATCTCATCCACCGTAATAAAAACGATCCTAAATTTTTGTTTAGTACGGTAGCATCGCTAACCCAACAAGGGACTCCTTCCAGTAGCTCAACCCACTCAGCTGATGACTTTATGCAATTCTTTAGTAAGAAAATTGAAGTCATTAGAAAGGAGATTAAAGACAATGCGTCCCAGCTACAACGGGGTTCTATTAACACTGACACGATTGTATATACGGCGGATACTGCCCTCCAAAATAGTTTCTCTCGTTTTGAGGAAATAACATTAGAGGAATTGTTACAACGTGTAAATGGAATAAAACAGACAACATGTTTACTTGACCCTCTTCCTGGGAAACTGATCAAGGAGCTCTTTGTATTATTAGGTCCATCAGTGCTAAATATTATAAACTTATCACTCTCCTCGGGCACTGTTCCCCTAGCATTCAAAAAAGCGGTTATTCATCCTCTTCTTAAAAGACCTAACCTCGATCCTGACCTCATGGTAAATTACCGACCGGTGTCTCACCTTCCCTTTATTTCAAAAATCCTTGAAAAAATTGTTGCGGAGCAGTTAAATGAACACTTAGCGTCTAACAAGCTATGTGAAACCTTTCAATCCGGTTTCAGGGCAAATCACTCCACGGAGACAGCCCTCGCAAAAATGACTAATGAGCTATTGCTAACGATGGATTCTGATGCGTCATCTATGTTGCTGCTCCTCGATCTTAGCGCTGCTTTCGATACCGTCGATCATAATATTTTATTAGAACGTATCAAAACACGAATTGGTATGTCAGACTTAGCCCTGTCTTGGTTTAACTCTTATCTTACTGATAGGATGCAGTGTGTCTCCCATAACAATGTGACCTCGGACTACGTTAAGGTAACGTGTGGAGTTCCCCAGGGTTCGGTCCTTGGCCCTGCACTCTTCAGCATCTACATGCTGCCGCTAGGTGACATCATACGCAAATACGGTATTAGCTTTCACTGTTATGCTGATGACACCCAACTCTACATGCCCCTAAAGCTGACCAACACGCCGGATTGTAGTCAGCTGGAGGCGTGTCTTAATGAAATTAAACAATGGATGTCCGCTAACTTTTTGCAACTCAACGCCAAAAAAACGGAAATGCTGATTATCGGTCCTGCTAGACACCGAACTCTATTTAATAATACAACTCTAACATTTGACAACCAAACAATTAAACAAGGCGACACGGTAAAGAATCTGGGTATTATCTTCGACCCAACTCTCTCCTTTGAGGCACACATTAAAAGCGTTACTAAAACGGCCTTCTTTCATCTCCGTAATATCGCTAAAATTCGCTCCATTCTGTCCACTAAAGACGCTGAGATCATTATCCATGCGTTTGTTACGTCTCGCCTCGACTACTGTAACGTATTATTTTCGGGTCTCCCCATGTCTAGCATTAAAAGATTACAGTTGGTACAAAATGCGGCTGCTAGACTTTTGACAAGAACAAGAAAGTTTGATCACATTACGCCTGTACTGGCTCACCTGCACTGGCTTCCTGTGCACTTAAGATGTGACTTTAAGGTTTTACTACTTACGTATAAAATACTACACGGTCTAGCTCCATCTTATCTTGCCGATTGTATTGTACCATATGTCCCGACAAGAAATCTGCGTTCAAAGGACTCCGGCTTATTAGTGATTCCCAAAGCCCAAAAAAAGTCTGCGGGCTATAGAGCATTTTCCGTTCGGGCTCCAGTACTCTGGAATGCCCTCCCGGTAACAGTTCGCGATGCCACCTCAGTAGAAGCATTTAAGTCTCACCTTAAAACTCATTTGTATACTCTAGCCTTTAAATAGACTCCCTTTTTAGACCAGTTGATCTGCCGTTTCTTTTCTTTTTCTTCTATGTCCCACTCTCCCGTGTGGAGGGGGTCCGGTCCGATCCGGTGGCCATGTACTGCTCGCCTGTGTATCGGCTGGGGACATCTCTGCGCTGCTAGTCCGCCTACGCTTGGGATGGTTTCCTGCTGGCTCCGCTGTGAACGGGACTCTCGCTGCTGTGTCTTGGATCCTCTTTGGACTGGACTCTTGCGACTGTGTTGGATCCATTGTGGATTGAACTTTCACAGTATCATGTTAGACCCGCTCGACATCCATTGCTTTCCTCCTCTCTAAGGTTCTCATAGTCATCATTGTCACCGACGTCCCACTGGGTGTGAGTTTTCCTTGCCCTTATGTGGGCCTACCGAGGATGTCGTGGTGGTTTGTGCAGCCCTTTGAGACACTAGTGATTTAGGGCTATATAAGCAAACATTGATTGATGATTGATTGATGAGGCAAACAACTAGCATAACTGGCATGGAACAACTAATTAGGCCAGGACAACTCACTGGCAAAGGGAGGCTTTAATAGTCCTCTGATTAGACGCAGGTGCAAACCCGAACACCAGAGGCAGGAGAAAAACATAAGTCGCCATGGTAACTCAAACAAACCCAGGTGTCAAACTGGAAGTAAAAGATTCCAAAACCAACACTAAATAACAAAAACATGATCCAATCACTGACTGTATAAGGTCTGCTCTCATGAGGATGCCGACTCCTAGGATGTTTATATATTCCCATTTAGGTGAAGAATGTATCATAGTCTTCACAAAGAAACAGGTCGGGGGGTGAGTAACAGAACTTGACAAAAACATGATCCAGACCCCGGATCATGACACTTATAAAGCCCCTAAAAACTCATCAGGACGTTTGCTTTTTTATTTTCTTCATCACTGATTTCTACTCACTGCAGACTTCATGAGAACCAATAAACGTGTTAAAAAATCACTCACTGTATAAGGTCTGCTGTCATGAGGATGTCGACTCCTAGGATGTTTATATATTCCCATTTAGGTGAAGAATGTATCATAATCTTCACAAAGAAACAGGTCGGGAGGATCATAAATGCATGATTTATGATCTACAATAAACTAACAGAGCAGCGAAATCAAAGAGCAGAGCCCTCCATGTAAACATGGGGAGACACGGAAGTGATCCCGGCGCACTAAAAACAGTTGGTCTGCGTTAGCGCTTAAAATAACAATATCACTAATACTTGGTTAATGTTCAAGTATATATATACTCGATATATCGTGGGTTTGTGTCTGTGCGATATAGAAAATGACTATATCGTGATATTCGAGTATGTTCTCATGCAGTTGCTTTTAGCTGCGGGCATTACACTACAGGCTTTTTCCACTCTTTGTTGTCTCTCCTTCTTACAGAGACCTAAAACAAGCGCACCTTCTTACATACGTCACGTGTGCAACATCACACCCTCCCGCGGGGCAGAGATGCAACATGGTAACATTAGCTGGGATGCTAACGGTGGTGCGAAGGTGCGAATCTGGTAACAAATTAAGTAATCATTTTATTCCCAAGAAAAACAGCAAATGGGTCCATCCTCTGGCGGTGATTTGGCTTCAAGCGGTAATATGTTGAACATTTATGCGGCAAAAGTGTTGCTAAAAAAATAGCACCACTGCTAATGTAGCATTGTTTGAAAAGTCACCCGCTAGAGAACAAGGAGTGCTTGAAATTCTGCATGCATCTCTGTTCGGTGCCACACCAACAAAATGCCAAAGCAACTATTTCCAGATCAACAGCGTATGAAAAAAATAGTCAACAACAGAAGGAGAGAACGTCCGCAGGTACTAACCACATAGCGAAGGACATACACTATTTGGTTTCCTACAAACCCTGTTTCAATATGAATTGGGAAATTGTGTTATATGTAAATATAAATGGAATACAATGATTTGCAAAATCATTTTCAACCCATATTCAGTTGAATATGCTAGAAAGACAACATATTCGATGTTCAAACTGATAAAAAATTTTTTTTTTTGCAAATAATCATTAAATTTAGAATTTGATGCCAGCAACACTTGACAAAGAAGTTGGGAAAGGTGGAAATAAATACTGATAAAGTTGAGGAATGCTTATCAAACACTTATTTGGACCATCCCACAGGTGTGCAGGCTAATTGGGAACAGGTGGGTGCCATGATTGGGTATAAAAACAGCTTCCCAAAAAATGCTCAGTCTTTCACAAGAAAGGATGGGGCGATGTACACCCTTTTGTCCACAACTACGTGAGCAAATAGTCAAACAGTTGAAGAACAACGTTTCTCAAAGTGCAATTGCAAGAAATTTAGTGATTTCAACATCTACAGTCCATAATATCATCGAAAGGTTCAGATGATATTGGCGGGAAACCAACATTGAATGACCGTGACCTGCGATCCCTCAGAAGGCACTGTATCAAAAACCGACATCAATCTCTAAAGGATATCACCACATGGGCTCAGGAACACTTCAGAAAACCACTGTGACTAAATACAGTTCGTCGCTACATCTGTAAGTCCAAGTTAAATCTCTACTACGCAAAGCGAAAGCCATTTATCAACAACATCCAGAAACGCCGCCGGCTTCTCTGGGCCCGAGATCATCTAAGATGGACTGATGCAAAGTGGAAAAGTGTTCTGTGGTCTGACGAGTCCACATTTCAAATTGTTTTTGGAAATATTCGACATCATGTCATCCGGACCAAAGGGGAAGCGAACCATCCAGACAGTTTTCGACGCAAAGTTCAAAAGCCAGCATTTGTGATGGTATGGGGGTGCATTAGTACCCAAGGCATGGATAACTTACACATCTGTGAAGGCAAAATAATGCTGAAAGGTACATACAGGTTTTGGAAGAACATATCTAAGCGCCGTTTTTTTTTATGGATGCCCCTGCTTATTTCAGCAAGACAATGTCAAGCCAGATTCAGCACGTGTTACAACAGCGTGGCTTTGTAAAAAAAGAGTACGGGTACTTTTCTGGCCCGCCTGCAGTCCAGACCTGTCTCCCATCGAAAATGTGTGGCGCATTATGAAGCGTAAAATACGACAGCGGAGACCCTGGACTGTTGAACGACTGAAGCTCTACATAAAACAAGAGGGGGAAAGAATTCCACTTTCAAAGCTTCAACAATTAGTTTCCTTTATTGAGTGTTGTTAAAAGAAAAGGTGATGTAACACAGTGGTGAACATGCCCTTTCCCAACTACTTTGGCACGTGTTGCAGCCAGGAAATTGTAAGTCAATTTCTTTTTTGCAAAAAAATAAAAAATAAAGTTTATGAGTTTGAACATCAAATATATTGTGTTTGTAGTGCATTCAACTGAATATGGGTTGAAAAGGATTTGCAAACCATTGTATTACGTTTATATTTACATCTAACACAATTTCCCAACTCATATGGAAACGGGGTTTGTATTATGCAGCTCATTTTTATTAGACACTTATTGAAATATTTTGTGTGACATCATGCGCAAAAGTGCAGTTTATTTGTTTTAAACTATCTGCGATGAGGTGGCGACTTGTCCAGGGTGTACCCCGCCTTGCGCCCGATTGTAGCTGAGATAGGCACCAGTGCCCCCCGCGACCCGAAAGAGAATAAGCGGTAGAAAATGGATGGATGGATGGTAGTGGTGTTCTGTACAAAAGGTGCACTCTAATTTAGTGTTGTTTTGATTTGTCATCTTAGTGACATCATGCACAAAAATGCACTCATAGCTTGTTTTAAAATGTCTCTGACAATCTTGCACTTTCTGTTTTGGAAATGACATGAATGTTTGTGCCACTGCTTAATAACTGTTTTGTAAATATAGTTTTGGTAAATTGACTTAGTTTGATTTCCCTCTCTGCATGAAAGTTTAAAATGAGCATATATTAATGCAGTATGAACAAGAATGTTTTAATGTAGACACAGAATCATCATATTGCTGTGAATATATGCATCAAGTGTTCATTCAAGGCTTAGGCAAAATATCGAGATATATATATCCTGTATCGTGACATGGCCTAAAAAATATTGATATATTAAATATCGCCCAGCCCTAGTTCAAGTGATAAAATGTAAATGGAGTATTGTTGGCGGTTTTATTAAATGGTTATTTATTAGACTTTATGGGCGGATTAGTGGAGCTCCCATTGGCTCCTCTTTAAGCTGACTTTTATTTACGTTTATTTAATATTTACAATACAATTAACAAAATCCATCCCTCGTCATGTCTTTCGTAATGATTGCGAACAAGAGACACATTTCCAAAAAGAGTACACTTCCCCTTTAACAGATGTTTATGTGTTACCTCAACGAACATGTTTCCATGAAGCTCAGACAGCGCGTGCCTGGGAAGACCACTACGTAGATGAAGACCGTCACAGTTTTGTGACACAACATGCTTCACCTTTACAAACAAACAGGAATACATAATATGATCATTACGACACATGTATACACATTTATGTCATATTATTATGTAATATTAACACCATGACATACTAGCATGTCTTGATAGAGCATCTTTATACACATGTGCGTGAGCGTGGGTTCTGCTTTACTCAGGTCTGAAGAGCTGCTTGTAAAGAGACACAGACTAAGTGATGGGTATAGATTTAACATACGTAGATTTAACATACACCTGACTCGCCTGAAAACACGACCCTTCTGCAGTTGAGTCCAAACACCATTAGGACCTCTGTAGTCAGGGATGGATGCTGCCTAAAATATGAAGACAATATTAGCACTTTAAGATTTATTTGCAAAGTAAACTACATTACAAATAGGAAATATACGATTAATCATATAACTGTTGGGTTAAAGAAAGCATTGTGTATTTTGTGCTTACTGTACTGATTCCAGCACCCGTGTAAACAACCAAATGTTTTGCCTGTTGGACAGCCACCGCCAGCTGCTTCACCTTCCTCTTCAGCTCATCTGCATCATCAAACACCTGCAAATACAATAATTTCATGTATTTCTGACTTTTTCTCTTTTATTAAGTGTCTAGAGCAGGGGTGGCCACACTTTTTCTGCAGGCGAGCTACTTTTCAAATGACCAAGTCGAGGGGATCTACCTCATTCGTATATATAATTTATATTTATTAATTCATTAAAGAGGCGTTTTTGTGAACAAGTTAAAGGTTTTTAATGATAATACAAGCATGTTTAATATATATCTATATTTCTGTCATGAAGACAAGAATATAAGTTGGTGTATTTGCTGATTCTGATGACTTGCATTGATTGGAATCAAACAGCAGTGATGATAACCTCCACATTTTATAAGGAGGAGGAAAAAAGTCCCTGTTTCTGTCCAATACCACATAAAAGTGGTTGGTTTTGTCCAGCTTCCATACTCGTTTTTATACAATTTACAAGAAAAACATTGGCGGCAACCTCCGTAGCTTTCTAGCTTGAGTACGCCAGCTTTCTGGGACTCTTATTTTGTTAGCGCAGGCAAGATGAAGCAGCGCGTTTTTTGTGAGGATCGGAACTGTGCAGTCGGTCTTTAGTGTTTTGACAGCAGGTACGGTGCAAGAGTCTGTTGAAATAAAAAGTGTTTTTTGCCTTCCTGTCGGTCATTTTTTCTTAACAATGAGCTTGCCGCAGCCAGCGTCATGTCACAAGACCCTCGGGTGCTGTGAATGTCAATCAAGTGACAAATGTGACGTCTTATTGAAGATTAATGATCGCTCATTTTTGGGTCTATTTTTTTTTTTTTTATGCCTGGCTGGCGATCGACTGGCACACCCTCCGCCATCGACGGGTAGCTCGCAATCGACATAATGGGCGGCCCTGGTCTATATTAATAGTGTCCAAAGTCTGACTCGAGATTATTTGCAGCTCCTTTGTTAATACTTTTTAAAATATCATGGCACAATAATATGCATTGGCTGCATCACAACATTACCAAGCAGGATTAGAGCATATTCAAGAATTAATTCAATAAAATTGCAAATCCAACATTAAAAAAAAGATAGCTGTCTGTCTTCTACTTCAAACCTTAGGAGTGCCTCGTACCCCTAGTCCAGGGGTCAGCAACCCGTGGCTCTTAAGCGCCGCCCTAGTGGCTCCCTGGACCTCTTTCAGAGACGTGTGAAAATGGAAAAAGGTAAAGAAAATAATATATTTTTTGTTTTAATATATTTTCCGTAGGAGGACAAACATGCCACATACCTTCCTAATTGTTAGAAATCCCACTTTTTATATTAAACATGTTTCACTGATGAGAGTATTTGGCAAGCACTGTTTTGTCCTACTAATTCTAGCCATCCTTGAACTCAACGTTCTTTGTTTACATGTACAACTTCCTCTGATGCTGCCATATAAGGACGTGTTTTATGTCACTCCTTCTTTGTCTCTTTTTGTCCCCCAAACTATTTATGCTGATAGTGCATGCACAGACGTGAGCTTTGTTGATGTTATTGATTTGCTGGAGAGCTTATTTAAGTACATTTGGTCAGTGCCTGACTGCAAGCTAATCCATGCTAACATACTATTTAGGCTAACTCCATGTACATATTGCAACATTATGCCTCGTTTGTAGGTATATTTGAGCTCATTTAATTTCCTTCACTTATGTCCTCTGTGTATATGATTTATATTTGCATGTCTCATTACACATCATCCGTATATTGGCTGCATTTCTCATAGTTTGTGTGCCATGTCGTTCCAGACCACAGCAAACATTACCTAACTTGCAAAGATTGTAATAAATCCATTAGAAGAAGACAGCCTGCCATTGCTTTTAACTTGAACTAACTATTCGAAGACAGTAATTTCCAAGAGTTATCTCACCCACTGAGAAGTTGCAAACATATGTATAATAATTATTAAATTCAACATTTCTATCAAGGAAGACTTTCGTCTTCCTTTGATAGTAGGCTAATATAGCTAATACAGACACATCACATACTTTTCCTGAGGGAACTCTCCTGAAGGAATCAATCAAGTACTATCTCTCAATCTATCTTTCGATCATGTATTGCCTTCATCAAAAAACTTATACAAGACTTTTAAAGTAATTTTGATAGTAGGCCAATATAGCTAATATAGACACTTACATCATGTGTTGATTTCATTATAACACTTATAAAAGGCTTTTAATGTTTTGCGGCTCCAGACAGATATTTTTTTTTTTTTGGATTTTTGGTCCAGTATGGCTCTTTCAACATTTTGGGTTGCCTGACCCCTGACCTAGTCTATGCTGGCGCAGCATAATATGTGGCATGATGTTGGCAAAGAATGATGGCATGATAGCTGGTAAAACATGTTAAATGTTAGCACTGTTGGTGGAAAACCATACGTTATGCAGCATGACAGCTTTATAGGTGGTGCAGCATGATAGTATGATAAGAAGCACAGTGTGATAGGTAGCACACCAAAAGTGGCACACTATGGTAGGATGATAGGTTAGATAGCATGAAAACATGATAGGTTGCAAACCATGATATGTGGTGCCGCATAATATGTGGTAAAGCATGAGAGCATGATAGGTAGCACAGTACGATAGGTAGTAGTACAGCATGGTAGGATGAGAGGTGCATGGTTTCCCGCAGCGCTTTGTTGTTAAGGTGGTCGCCTTAACAAAAAAGCCTAAATAAAGTCTCAAAAATGTTTTTTTTTTTTTTTTTTTTTTAGTTCTGTAAATTAAGCATGATGAGTTGGGCATATGTCAGCATGTGGCCCCACTTTTAACTCTTTTTCATACACTTATTGCAAACATTTATTTACAGTAAGTCAATAATTTTAACTTAGTCATTATTTTGACTTAGTAAATATTGACTTACTAAGACAAACAAACCCCGATTCCATATGAGTTTAGAAATTGTGTTAGATGTAAATATAAACGGAATAAAATAATTTGCAAATCATTTTCAACCCATATTCAGTTGAATATGTTACAAAGACAACATATATGATGTTCAAATAATCATTAACTTTAGAATTTGATGCCAGCAACACGTGACAAAGAAGTTGGGAAAGGTGGCATAAATACTGATAAAGTTGAGGAATGCTCACCAAACACTTATTTGGAACGTCCCACAGGTGTGCAGGCTAATTGGAAACAGGTGGGTGCCAGGATTGGGTATAAAAACAGCTTCCCAAAAAATGCTGAGTTTTTCACAAGAAAGGATGGGGCGAGGTACAACCCTTTGTCCACAACTGCGTAAGCAAATAGTCATACAGTTTAAGAACAACGTTTCTCAAAGTGCAATTGCAAGAAATGTAGGGATTTCAACATCTACAGTCCATAATATCATCAAAAGGTTCAGAGAATCGGGAGAAATCACTCCACGTAAGCATCATGGCCGGATACCAAGATTGAATGACCGTGACCTTCGATCCGTCAGACGGCACTGTATCAGAAACCGACATCAATCTCTAAAGGATATCACCACATGGGCTCAGAAACACTTCAGAAAACCACTGTCACTAAATACAGTTCATCGCTACATCTGTAAGTGCAATTTAAAGCTCTGCTATGCAAAGTGAAAGCCATTTACATCCAGCAACGCTGCCGGCTTCTCTGGGCCCGAAATCATCTAAGATAGACTGATGCAAAGTGGAAAAGTGTTCTGTGGTCTGATGAGTCCACATTTCAAATTGTTTTTGGAAATCCGGAACAAAGGGGAAGCGAACCATCCAGACTGTTATCGACGCAAAGATCAAAAGCCAGCATCTGTGATGGTATGGTGGTGCATTAGTGCCCAAGCCATGGGCAACTTACACATCTGTGAAGGCACCATGAATGCTGAAAGGTACATAAAGGTTTTGGAAAAACATGCTGTCATCTAAGAGCCGTCTTTTTCATGCTTTCGATACTGTCGATCATAATATTTTATTAGAACGTATCAAAACACGAATTGGTATGTCAGACTTAGCCCTGTCTTGGTTTAATTCTTATATTACTGATAGGATGCAGTGTGTCTCCCATAACAATGTGACCTCGGACTACGTTAAGGTAACGTGTGGAGTTCCCCAGGGTTCGGTCCTTGGCCCTGCACTCTTCAGCATCTACATGCTGCCGCTAGGTGACATCATACGCAAATACGGTGTTAGCTTTCACTGTTATGCTGATGACACCCAACTCTACATGCCCCTAAAGCTGACCAACACGCCGGATTGTAGTCAGCTGGAGGCGTGTCTTAATGAAATTAAACAATGGATGTCCGCTAACTTTTTGCAACTCAACGCCAAAAAAACAGAAATGTTGATTATCGGTCCTGCTAGACACCGAACTCTATTTAATAATACAACTCTAACATTTGACAACCAAACAATTAAACAAGGCGACACGGTAAAGAATCTGGGTATTATCTTCGACCCAACTCTCTCCTTTGAGGCACACATTAAAAGCGTTACTAAAACGGCCTTCTTTCATCTCCGTAATATCGCTAAAATTCGTTCCATTTTGTCCACTAAAGACGCTGAGATCATTATCCATGCGTTTGTTACGTCTCGTCTCGACTACTGTAACGTATTATTTTCGGGTCTCCCCATGTCTAGCATTAAAACATTACAGTTGGTACAAAATGCCGCTGCTAGACTTTTGACAAGAACAAGAAAGTTTGATCACATTACGCCTGTACTGGCTCACCTGCACTGGCTTCCTGTGCACTTAACATGTGACTTTAAGGTTTTACTACTTACGTATAAAATACTACACGGTCTAGCTCCATCCTATCTTGCCGATTGTATTGTACCATATGTCCCGGCAAGAAATCTGCGTTCAAAGGACTCCGGCTTATTAGTGATTCCCAAAGCCCAAAAAAAGTCTGCGGGCTATAGAGCGTTTTCCGTTCGGGCTCCAGTACTCTGGAATGCCCTCCCGGAAACAGTTCGAGATGCCACCTCAGTAGAAGCATTTAAGTCTCACCTTAAAACTCATTTGTATACTCTAGCCTTTAAATAGACTCCCTTTTTAGACCAGTTGATCTGCCGTTTCTTTTCTTTTTCTTCTATGTCCCACTCTCCCTTGTGGAGGGGGTCCGGTCCGATCCGGTGGCCATGTACTCCTCGCCTGTGTATCGGCTGGGGAAATCTCTGCGCTGCTGATCCGCCTCCGCTTGGGATGGTTTCCTGCTGGCTCCGCTGTGAATGGGACTCTCGCTGCTGTGTTGGATCCGCTTTGGACTGGACTCTCGCGACTGTGTTGGATCCATTATGGATTGAACTTTCACAGTATCATGTTGAACTTTCACAGTATCATGTTAGACCCGCTCGACATCCATTGCTTTCCTCCTCTCCAAGGTTCTCATAGTCATCATTGTCACCAACGTCCCACTGGGTCATTATTGTCACCGATGTCCCACTGGGTGTGAGTTTTCCTTGCCCTTATGTGGGCCTACCGAGGATGTCGTAGTGGTTTGTGCAGCCCTTTGAGACACTAGTGATTTAGGGCTATATAAGTAAACATTGATTGATTGATTGATTGATTGATGGACAGCCCTGCTTATTTCAGCAAGACAATGCCAAGCCAGATTCAGCACATGTTACAACAGGGTGGCTTCGCAAAAAAAGAGTGAGAGGACTTTCCTGGCCCGCCTGCAGTCCAGACCTGCCTCCCATCGAAAATATGTGGCGCATTATGAAGCGGAAAATACAACAGCAGAGACCCCGGACTGTTGAACGACTTAAGCTCTACATAAAACAAGAATAAGAAAGAATTCCACTTTAAAAGCTTCAACAATTAGTTTCCTCAGTTCCCAAACGTTTATTTAGCGTTGTTAAAAGAAAAGGTGATGTAACACAGTGGTGAACATGCCCTTTCTCAACTACTTTGGTACGTGTTGCAGCCATGAGATTCTAAGTTAATTATTATTTGCAAAAAAAAATAAAGTTCATGAGTTTGAACATCTATTAGCTTGTCTTTGAAGTGCATTCAAATGAATATGTGTTAAAAAGGATTTGCAAATTATTGTATTCCGTTTATATTTACATGTAACACAATTTCGCAACTCATGGAAACGGGGTTTGTACTTAGTATCTCAGGTAAGAAGGACTGTTTTGTGTTTTGTTTTTACTTTAAGGAAAAAATATTGAGATATACATCGTATATTGCCACTCTGCATACGAAGCGGAAAACACAACCAAAAATTGTAGGCTTATTCACGCGACGAAGCCAGCCTACTTCACCACAGTCTGTAGTCTATTGCCCCCCCAGGCTGTGGTGAGATGGAGACAGGCCAAATTACACTGTTCCTTACACCCACCCGCCTGTCCCGTGCGGCACCCCCTTCCCGCTGGAGACATACACTATACTGCCAAAAGTATTCGGCCACCCATTCAAATTATGAGAATCAGGTGTCCTAATCACTTGGCCCGGCCACAGGTGTATAAAATCAAGCACTTGGGTATGGAGACTGTTTCTACAAACGTTTGAAAGAATGGGCCGCTCTCAGGAGATCAGTGATTTCCAGAGTGGAACTGTCATAGGATGCCACCTGTGCAACATATCCAGTCGTGACATTTCCTCGCTCCTAAATATTCCAAAGTCAACTGTCGGCTTCATTATAAGAACATGGAAGAGTTTGGGAACAACAGTAACTCAGCCCCCAAGTGGTAGGCCACGTAAACTTACTAAGCGGATAATGAAGCGCATAGTGCAAAGAGGTCGGCACAGTCAGTTGCTACAGAGCTCCAAACTTCATGTGACCTTCCAATTAGCTCACGTACAGTACGCAGAGACCTCAATGGAATGGGTTTCCATGGCTGAGCAACTGCATCTAAGCCATAAATCACCGTGCAGCAGTGTAAAGCACATTGTCACTGGACTCTAGAGCAGTGGAGACGCGTTCTCTGGAGTGATGAATCACACACTCGCAGAATCTGGCAATCTGATGGGACAAGTCTGGAGGTTGCCAGGAGAACGGTACATTTCGGACTGCACTGTGCCGAGTGTGACATTTGGTGGAGGAGGAATTATGGTGTAGGGTTGTCTTTCAGGAGTTGGGCTCGGCCATTTAGTTCCAGTGAAAGGAACTTTGAATGCCCCAGGATACCAAAACAGTTTGGACAATTCCATCCTCCCAACCTTGTGGGAACAGTTTGGAGCGGGCCCTGTCACGCCAAATTTCTTCTCCCTACAACTCCCCCCCCCCATTTACTTCCGGGGTCATGATTAATACAGATGTTTTGTTAACGCTATATTATAAAAATATAACGCTATATTATAAAAATATAACGCTATATTATAAAAATACAGACGTTTTGTTAACGCTATATTATAAAAAAAATTAAAAAACAATTTACAAACACAAGCTATGGGATGACATAAGAGGAAACGTGACGCCGGAAGTAAATGCGTCATCCCATAGCTTGTTTTTGTAAATAGTTTTTTAATTTTTTTAATAATATAGCGTTAACAAAACGTCTGTATTTTTATAATATAGCGTTATATTTTTATAATATAGCGTTATATTTTTATAATATAGCGTTAACAAAACGTCTGTATTAATCATGACTCCGGAAGTAAATGGGGGGAAGGTTTTTTAGGGGGGAAGAAATTTGGCGTGACAGCCCCTTTCTCTTCCAACATGACTGTGCACCAGCGCACAAAGCAAAGTCCATAAAGACATGGATGAAAAAGTCTGGTGTGGATGAACTTGAGTGGCCTGCACAGAGTCCTGACCTGAACCTGATAGAACAACATTTGGATGAATTACAACAGAGACTGAGAGCCAGGCCTTCTCGACCAACATCATCAATGCACTTTTGGAAGAATGGTGGAAAATTCCTATAAACACACTCCGCAACCTTGTGGACAGCCTTCCCAGAAGAATTGAAGTTGTAATAGCAGCAAAAGGTGGGCCGACATCATATTGAACCCGATGGGTTAAAAATGGGATGGCATTTCGAGTTCATATGTGAGTCAAGGCAGGTGGCCAATACTTTTGGCAATATAGTGTATGTGTCAGTAACCGCTATGAAGCAGAAAAAGAGTAAGATTAGTTAGCTTTGCTTCTTCCTACTCCTTCGGAGATGATGCAAAGAAAAATGTAAATATGTCAAACATATGATGTATAATCTGCGATGAGGTGGCGACTTGTCCAGGGTGTACACCACCTTCCGCCCGATTGTAGCGGAGAAAGGCGCCAACGCCCCCCGCAACCCCCAAAAGGGAATAAGCGGTAGAAAATGGATGGATGATGTTTCATATTGAAACTTTATACATGCTCAAAAAAAAAACGTCTACTAACCAACCGACTATTACAACAAAGTGTTTGGTGTCCTTACATATGTAAACACGTGTTTGTTGTCCTTACAAATGTAAAAAAAACGGGTTTGTTGTCCTTACAAATGTAAACACAACGTGTTTGTTGTCCTTACAAATGTAAACACAACTTGTCTGTTGTCCTTACAAATGTAAACACAATGTTTGTTGTCCATACAAATGTAAACACAACGTGTGTGTTTTCCATACAAATGTAAACACAACGTGTTTGCCTTCCTTACATATGTAAACACAACATGTTTTTTTGTCCTTAAATACGTAAACACGTTTGTTGTCCTTGCAAATGTAAACACGTTTGTTGTCCTTACATATGTAAACACGTATTTGTTGTCCTTACATATGTAAACACAACGTGTTTGTTGTCCTTACAAATTTAAACACGTGTTTGTTGTCCTTACAAATGTAAACACAACTTGTTTATGCTTAAATATTTAAACACGTGTTAGTTGTCCTTACATATGTAAACACAACGTGTTTGTTGTCTTTACAAATATAAACACAACTTGTTTATCCTTAAATATGTAAACACAACGTGTTAGTTGTCCTTACATATGTAAACACAACGTGTTTGTTGTCTTTACAAATGTAAACACGTGTTTATTGTCCTTACATATGTAAAAAAGCGTGTTTGTTGTGGTTACATACGTATGTAAACGCAACGTGTTTGTTATCCTTACAAATGTAAACACAACATATTTGTTGTCCTTATATATGTAAACACAACGTGTTTGTTCAATCAATCAATCAATCAATCAATGTTTATCTATATAGCCCTAAATCACTAGTGTCTCAAAGGGCTGCACAAACCACAACACAAACTACAACGACATCGTCGGTAGAGCCCAAATAAGGGAAAGGAAAACTCAGCCCAGTGGGACGTCGGTGACAATGATGACTATGAAAACTTTGGAGAGGAGCGCATATGTGGGCAACCCCCCCCCCCAGGGGACCGAAAACGATGGATGTCGAGCGGGCCTAACATGAGGCTGTGAAAGTTCAATCCGTTCAATCCATAGTGGATCCAACACAACCTTGAGAGTCCAATCCAAAGTGGATCCAACACAGTAGCGAAAGTCCCGTCCATAGTGGAGCCAACAGGAAACCATCCCAAGCAGAGGCGGATCAGCAGCGCAGAGATGTCCCCACCCGATACACAGGCGAGCGGTCCATCCTGGGTCCCGACTCTGGACAGACAGTACTTCATCTATGGCCACCGGACCGGACCCCCTCCACAAGGGAGAGAGGAGAAAAAGAAAAGAAATGGCAGATCAACTGGTCTAAAAAGGGGGTCTATTTAAAGGCTAAAGTATACAGATGAGTTTTAAGGTGAGATTTAAATGCATCTACTGAGGTAGCATCTCTAACTGTTACCGGGAGGGCATTCCACAGTACTGGAGCCCGAACGAAAAACGCTCTATAGCCCGTAGACTTATTTTGGGCTCTGGGAATCACTAATAAGCCGGAGTCCTTCGAAGGCAGATTTCTTGCCGGGACATATGGTACAATACAATCGGTAAGATAGGATGGAGCTAGACCGTGTATTATTTTATATGTAAGTAGTAAAACCTTAAAGTCACATCTTAAGTGCATAGGAAGCCAGTGCAGAGGAGCCAGTATAGGCTTAATATGATCAAACTTTCTTGTTCTTGTCAAAAGTCTAGCAGCCGCATTTTGTACCAACTGTAATCTTTCAATGCTAGAGATGGGGAGACCCGAAAATAATACGTTACAGTAATCGAGACGAGACACAACAAACGCATGGATAAGGATCTCGGCGTCACTAGTGGACAAAATGGAGCGAATTTTAGCGATATTACGGAGATGAAAGAAGGCCGTTTTATTAACATTCTTAATGTGTGACTCAAAGGAGAGAGTTGGGTCGAAGATAATTCCCAGATTCTTTACCGAGTCGCCTTGTTTAATTGTTTGGTTGTCAAATGTCACAGTTGAATTATTAAATAGAGGTCGGTGTCTAACAGGACTAATAATCAGCATTTCCGTTTTTTTGGCGTTGAGTTGCAAAAATTTAGCAGACATCCATTGTTTAATTTCATTAAGACAAGCCTCCAGCTGACTACAATCCGGCGTGTTGGTCAGCTTTAGGGGCATGTAGAGTTGGGTGTCATCAGCATAACAGTGAAAGCTAACACCGTATTTGCGTATGATGTCACCTAGCAGCAGCATGTAGATGCTGACGAGTGCAGGGCCAAGGACCGAATCCTGGGGAACTCCACACGTTAGCTTAACATAGTTCGAGGTCACACTGTTATGGGAGACACACTGCATCCTGTAAGTAAGATAAGGGTTAAACCAAGACAGGGCTAAGTCTGACATACCAATTTGTGTTTTGATATGCTGTAATAAAATATTATGATCGACGGTATCGAAAGCAGCGCTAAGATCGAGGAGCAGCAATACAGATGACTCATCAGAATCCATCGTTAGCAATAGATCACTAGTCATTTTGCGAGGGCTGTCTCCGTAGAGTGATTTACCCTGAAACAGGATTGAAAGGTTTTACATAGATTTTTAGACGCTAAGTGTTCATTTAGCTGCTCTGCAACAATTTTTTCGAGGATTTTTGAAATAAAGGGAATGTGAGACACCGGTCGGTAGTTTACCATGAGGTCAGGATCGAGGTTAGGTCCTTTAAGGAGAGGATGAATAACCGCTTTTTTGAATGCTAGGGGAACAGTGCCAGAGGAAAGTGATAAGTTTATGATATTTAGCACTGATGGACCTAATAATACAAAGAGCTCCTTGATAAGTTTCCCTGGAAGTGGGTCAAGTGAACATGTTGTTTGTTTTATTCCATTTACACGTTGTAACAATTCTTCTAATGTTGTTTCATCAAAACAAGAGAAACTATTTTGGAGGGCAGTATCCGCCGTATATACAGTCGTATCTGTGTTAATAGAACCCAGTTGTAGCTGGGACGCATTGTCTTTAATCGCCTTTATAATGAGTTCGATTTTCTCATTAAAGAATTTCATAAAGTCATCTGCCAAGTGGGTGGAGCTACTGGAAGGAGACCGTAGTTGGGTTAGCGATGCTACTGTACTAAACAAAAATTTAGGATCGTTTTTTTTTCAAGGCGGATGAGATTTGAGTAATATTTAGCTTTAGCTAAGGTAAGCATGCATTTATAAGTTAATAAACCATCACTCCATGCTTGATGGTAAACCTCAAGTTTAGTCGCGCGTCATTTGCATTCCAGCTTTCTACATGATAATTTATAAGCTCTAGTTTCTTCTGTAAACCATGGAGTACGCCTTTTTGGAGCCTTTTTTAACTTCAGCGGTGCTATACGATCAATGGTTTCGCGCAGGGCGTTGTTAAAGTTGTTAGTGAGGTTATCAATAGAGCCCACATACTTTGGGAATCGTGCCATTACCGAAGGCAGTAGGCCAGCAAGAGTTTTCGTCGTGGCAGCATTAATGCTGCGGCTGCTACAGCAGTTATTATTATTAGCTTGCCGAACATGAGTCTGAACCTCGAATTTTATAAGGTAATGATCGGACATTACTTTAGTATACGGGAGTATCATAACTTTGGAAACGGTGATACCCCTGACAAGCACTAAGTCTATCATACAAAGCGCGTTTCCACATGAGTTGGGAATTTGTATTAGATGTAAATATAAACGGAATACAATGATTTTCAAATCCTTTTCAACCCATATTCAGTTGAATGAACTACAAAGACAAGATATTTAATGTTCAAACTCATAAACTTTATTTTTTTTGCAAATAATAATTAACTTAGAATTTCATGGCCGCAACACGTGCCAAAGTAGTTGGGAAAGGGCATGTTCACCACTGTGTTATATCACATTTTCTTTTAACAACACGCAATAAACGTTTGGGAACTGAGTAAACTATTTGTTGAGGCTTTTAAAGTGGAATTCTTTACCATTCTTGCTTGATGTACAGCTTAAGTTGTTCAACAGTCCGGGGTCTTGTTGTCGTAATTTACGCTTCATAATGCGCCACACATTTTCCATAGGAGACAGGTCTGGACTCCAGATGGGCCAGGAAAGTACCCGCACTCTTTTACTACGAAGCCACGCTGTTCTAACACGTGACTTGGCATTGTTTTGCTGAAATAAGCAGGGGCGTCCATGATAACGTTGCTTGGATGACAACATATGTTGCTCCAGAACCTGTATGGACCATTCAGCAGTAATGGTGCCTTCACAGATGTGTAAGTTACCCATGCCTTGGGCACCAATACACCCCCATACCATCACAGATGTTGGCTTTTGAACTTTGCGCCTATAACAATCCGGATGGTTATTTTCCTATTTGTTCCGGAGGACACCACGTCTACAGTTTCCAAATATAATTTGAAATGTGGACTCGTCAGACCACATAACACTTCTCCACTTTGCCTCAGCGCATCTTAGATGAGCTTGGGCCCAGCGAAGCCGGCGGCGTTCCTTTGTGCTGTCGAAAAAATGGCATTCGCTTTGCATAAAATAGTTTTAACTTGCACTTACAGATGTAGCGACCATCTGTAGTTACTGACAGTGGTTTTATGAAGTGTTCCTGAGCCCATGTAGTGATATCCTTTACACACTGACGTCGGTTTTTGATGCAGTACCGCCTAAAGGAATCAAAGGTCCCTAATATCATCGCTTACGTGCAGTGATTTCTCCAGATTCTCTGAACCTTTTAATGATTTTACGGACCGTAGATGGTAAAATCCCTAAATTCCTTGCAATAGCTCGTTGAGAAATTGTGTTCTAAAACTGTTCGTCAATTTGCATACAAATTGGTGACCCCCGCCTCATCCTTGTTTGTGAATGACTTAGCATTTCATGGGAGCTGCTTTTATACCCAATCAAGGCACCCACCTGTTCCCAATTAGCCTACACACCTGTGGGTGTTCCAAAAAAGGGGTTTGATGAGCATTTCTCAACTTTATCAGTATTTATTGCCATCTTTCCCAACTTCTTCGTCACGTGTTGCTGTTGCTGGCATCAAATTCTAAAGTTAATGATTATTTGCAACATCAAATATGTTGTCTTTGTAGCATATTCAACTGAATATGGGTTGAAAATTATTTGCAAATCATTGTATTCCATTTATATTTACATCTAACACAATTTCCCAACTTATATGGAAACGTGGTTTGTATTACCGTTGCGATGCCTGGGTTCATTTATTATTTGTGTAAGACCACAGCTATCAATTATATATACACAGCATTGTTGTTGTCCTTACATATGTAAACACAACATGTTTGTTTTCCTTACATATGTAAACACAACACTGTTGTTGTCCTTACATATGTAAACACAACATAGTTGTTGTCCTTACATATGTAGACACATTGTGGTTTTCCTTACATATGTAAACACAACATTGTTGTTGTCCTTACATATGTAAACACAACATTCTTGTTGTCCTTACATATGTAAACACAACATTCTTGTTGTCCTTACATATGTAAACACAACATTGTTGTTGCCCTTACATAAGTAAACACAACATGATTGTTGGTCTTACATAGGTACACACAACATTGTTGTTCTAAAATCAAATCAACTTTATTTATATAGCACATTTAAAATTCACCACATGGGTAGCCAAAGTGCTGTACAATGGGCAGGTTAAAAACGAGAACTGAGCAAACACAACACAACACAAACAGAACATGATAAAAAATAAATAAATAAAATAAAATAAAATAAATAAAACCTAAAAACAGGTCAACAGCAGGTGTATAATGGGGCGCCATTGCAGGATGGATATTACTCAGTGTTAAAAGCCAGAGAATAAAAGTATGTTTTTAAGAGAGATTTAAAAATAGGAAGAGAGGAGGCTTGTCTAACACTCAGAGGTAGGTCGTTCCAGAGCTTGGGAGCATCAGCGGCGAATGGTCTGTCACCTCTAAGCTTCAGCCTTGTGTCACGGACCGTCAGTAGCAGCTGATCGGCTGATCTTAGGGATCGGGTGGGGCAGTAAGGCTGAAGGAGGTCGGAGAACTATGTTGGCGCGAGGTTGTTTAGACATTTGAAAACAAATAGGAGTTTAAAATTGATTTGGTAACGCGCAGGGAGCCAGTGAAGGGACGCTAATATAGGGGTGATGTGCTCTCGTCTGCGGGTCTGTGTTAGCAGACGAGCAGCAGGCGGGCGAGGGAGGCTTGGCTAATGCCTACATACAGGGCATCGCAGTAGTCTAAACCATTCCAGATAAAGGCGTGGAATAATTTCTCAAGATCATCTCCTGATAGAAGCGGTTTCACTTTCGCTATTTGGCGTAATCGATAAAAGCTTTTTTTGAACGACACTGCTGATTTGTTTTTCGAATTTAAAATCTGAGTCGAACTTTACCCAAAGGTTTGTGACACAGTCGCTGAGATACGGGGTCAGAGTGCCGAGGTCAACGTTGGGGGAGGAAGAGCGACTTCTGTTTTGTCTTCAATTAGGCTCTGGAAGTTAGCCGAAAGCCAGGTTTTGATGTCATGCAGGCAGTCAATGAGACGTTGAACCGTTGTCCTTACTTATGTAAACACAACACTGTTGTTGTCCTAACATATGTACACACAACACTGTTGTTGTCCTTACATATCTCCCGTCCAAAGGCAAAACCCAAAACTCAATTTTGGTCAAAATTGAGCTGATAATAATTTTGGAGTTCCTAGGGATATGCTTTACATTAATGTATGCGATATTGTAATTTGTTCCGTAAGTAAGCTGTTACGCGCATGGCAGGACCTAGCAACTACCACATAACCATGTAGATACAACAGAAAAACCTAGTATCTCAAGGGACCAATCGGAGCTTCTTTGTCAGTCGCCTTATAGTCTTTAATGAGACATTTGCACGAAGGGGGGCCGACGGTCAACCTGATTATGTGATATTATGGCACGAGGGGATATTTGGAAGATGGGCCCAGGACGTTGCAAGCACCTTCATTAAATGTATTGTTCTTGATTCTTCCCCTTGCATACTCTTTTGGGCAGATAATTGTGGAGGTCAAAATACAAACTGGACGCTGCACACGGCTCTTGCTCAATGTGCATACGCAGAATGGGGCCCAGCCGAGATTGTCATAAAATATCTGGAGAAAGGGCACACGTTCACGAGAGCAGATTCAATCCATGGCTCCATCGGCAAGAAAATGAAAGCTCAAGAAAACATCTATACGTTTGATGACTGTGTAGATCTTTGTAAGACAGCATCAAGATGGATTGGTTTTCCTTTGTTTTCTCAAAATCAGCTAGAAGTGAGTTACTAGGTTTTGCCTTTGGACGGGAGATATGTAAACACAACATTATTGTTGTCCTTACATATGTAAACACAACATTATTGTTGTCCTTACATATGTAAACACAACATTATTGTTGTCCTTACATATGTAAACACAACCTTGTTGTTGTCCTTACATATGTAAACACATTATTGTTGTCTTTACATATGTAAACACAACATTGTTGTTGTCCTTACTTATGTAAACACATTATTGTCGTCCTTACAAATGTAAACACAACATTGTTGTTGTCCTTACTTATGTAAACACAACATTATTGTTGTCCTTACATTTGTACACACAACTTTGTTGTTGTCATTACTTATGTAAACAAATCATTGTTGTTGTCCTTACATATGTAAACACAACATTGTTGTCCTTACATATGTAAACACAACATTGTTGTCCTTACATATGTAAACACAACATTGTTGTCCTTACATATGTAAACACATCATTGTTGTTGTCATTACTTATGTAAACACAACATTGTTGTTGTCCTTACATATGTAAACACATTGTTGTTGTCCTTACATATGTAAACACAACATTGTTGTTGTCCTTACATATGTAAACACAACATTGTTGTTGTCCTTACATATGTAAACACAACATTGTTGTTGTCCTAACATATGTAAACACAACATTATTGTTGTCCTTACTTTTGTAAACACAACATTTTTGTTGTTCTTACATATGTACACACACCATTGTTGTTGTCCTTACATATGTACACACAACACTGTTGTTGTCCTTACATATGTAAACACATTATTGTTGTCCTTACTTATGTAAACACAACATTATTGTTGTCCTTACATATGTACACACAACCTTGTTGTTGTCCTTAGATATGTAAACACATTACTGTTGTCCTTACATATGTAAACACAACATTGTTGTTGTCCTTACTCATGTAAACACATGATTGTTGTCCTTACATATGTAAACACAACAGCTGTCCTTACTTATGTAAAAACAAAATTATTTTTGTCCTTACATATGTAAACACAACATTGTTGTTGTCCTTACTTATGTAAACACAACATTATTGTTGTCCTTACATATGTGAACACAACATTGTTGTTTTCCTTACTTATGTAAACACATTATTGTTGTCCTTACATATGTAAACACAACATTGTTGTTGTCCTTATTTATGTAAACACATTATTGTTGTCCCTACTTATGTAAACACAACATTGTTGTTGTCCTTATATATGTAAACACAACATTGTTGTTGTCCTTACATATGTAAACACAACATTGTTGTTGTCTTTACTTATGTAGACACAACATTATTGTTGTCTTTACTTATGTAAACACAACATTACTGTTGTCCTCACATATGTAAACACAACATTGTTGTTGTCCCTACTTATGTAAACACAACATTATTGTTGTCCTTACATATGTAAACACAACATTGTTGTTGTACTTACATATGTAAACACATTGTTGTTGTCATTACATATGTAAACACAACATTGTTGTTGTCCTTACTTATGTAAACACAACATTATTGTTGTCTTTACTTATGTAAACACAACATTATTGTTGTCCTTACATATGTAAGCACAACATTATTGTTGTGCTTACATATGTAAACACGGTGTTTCCAGACATGGGGGTTAGAAATAGATGAGCTAAAAAGGTTAGTATTGACTGACCTCCTCTTGTTTTCTCTTAAGTTCATTTCTGCGCGTTTGTCTTTTAATAAGTTCGTCTACAAGGCTTCTGTGCAAAAGAAGAACAGAAGCTTCCTCCTCCGACCTTTCAGCCTCCGTTTTCTTCAGAATGCGAGCCACCTGCAGACACAACACACAGCTAGCATGAGCTACACTACATCACACTTTCCTCTTCTTAGCGAGCTGAGCTGGCTGTTGGCTTACCAGTCGAAAGACTTCCCTGTCACTTTCTCGTTGGAGTATCTTCGCTTTTTCTAAAGCTTTTTTCTCCGTTCGAGAAGAAACAGCGAGGTTTGTCCGGTTAGCCATCCCCGTCTCAGCATCGAAGACTCGGGTCTCCTTTTCAAAACAAAGCTCCGTTCTTTTTATTCTTCTAGTTTTCTGGTGGGTTGCATCCCTAACGCAGAAGTTATACCGCCACCTACTGTACAGGAGTATATAGCGTGTAGAGTCGTTATTGTTTGGTCTTCTATACCAGTGGTCCCCAACCTTTTTGTATCCGCGGACCGGTCAACGCTTAATAATTTGTCCCGCGGCCTGGGGCTTTTTTTTTTTTTTTTTTTTCTTTGTCATGAAAAAGGGACGTTTTTGTCAATGAAAAAAGGAGGTTTTTGTGGTTGGTGCACTAATTGCACTAATTGTAAGTGTATATTGTGTGGCGACTTGTCCAGGGTGTACCCTGCCTTCCGCCCAATTGTAGCTGAGATAGGCGCCAGCGCCCCCCGCAACCCCGAAAGGGAATAAGCGGTAGAAAATGGATGGATGGATGGATAATAAAAAGAATAAATAATAAAACAATTTATTTATTTTTTATTTTTTTAATAAAATTAATAAAAAATTATTCTGCGGCCCGGTACCAATCGGTGGTTGGGGACCACTGTTCTATACCAGTGGTTCTCACATGGGGGTACGCGTACCCCTGGGGTACTTGAAGGTATGCCAAGGGGTAAATGAGATTTTTCAAAAATATTCTAAAAATAGCAACAATTTAAAAATCCTTTATAAATATATTTATTGAATAATACTTCAACAAAATATGAATGTACGTTCATAAACTGTGAAAAGAAGTGCAACAATGCAATATTCAGTGTTGACAGCTCCGTTTTTTGTGGACATGTTCCATAAATATTGATGTTAAAGATTAAATTTTTTGTGAAGAAATGTTTAGAATTAAGTTCATGAATCCAGATTGATCTCTACTACAATCCCCAAAGAGGGCACTTTAAATTGATGATTACTTCTATGTATAATTGAATCACTTGTTTATTTTTCAACAAGTTTTTAGTTATTTTTATTTATTTTTTTCCAAATAGTTCAAGAAAGACTACAAATGGGCAATATTTTGCACTGTTATACAATTTAATAAATCAGAAACTGATGACACATAGTGCTGTATTTTACTTCTTTATCTCTTTTTCCACCAAAAATGCTTTGCTCTGATTAGGGGGTACTTGAATTTAAAAAATGTTCACGGGGGTACATCACTGAAAATAAGGTTGAGAACCACTGTTCTATACCAAAGGTAAATCTGTCCTTTCTCATCCATTTTCTACCGCGTGTTACTCTCGGTGTCTCCTAGCTGCTCATGCGCAGTGGGAGAGTGGCCGTGCAGAACCCGAGGGTCCCTGGTTCAATTCCCACCTAGTACCAACTTCGTCACGTCCGTTGTGTCCTGAGCAAGACACTTCACCCTTGCTCCTGATGGGTACTGGTTGGCGCCTTGCATGGCAGCTCCCTCCATCAGTGTGTGAATGTGTGTGTGAATGGGTAAATGTGGAAGTAGTGTCAAAGCGCTTTGAGTACCTTGAAGGTAGAAAAGCGCTATACAAGTACAACCCATTTATAAAAAATAATTTTTCCATCGATAATGCGACATAGTCAATTAGTGACTCTTTTAGTCAATTAGTGCATGACGAATATATATATATATATTATATATATATATATATATATATATCAGGGGTGTGGGAAAAAATGATTTGAATACGAATCGCCATTCTTACGTTGTGCGATTCAGAATCGATTCTCTTTTTTTTTAATAGATTTAAAAAATATATTTTTATTTTTTATTTTAATTGTATTTTAATCAATCCAACAAAACAATACACAATACCATAACAATGCAATCCAATTCCAAAACCAAACCTGACCCAGCAACACTCAGAACTGCAATAAACAGAGCAATTGAGAGGAGACACAAACACAGCACAGAACAAACCAAAAGTAGTGAAACAAAAATGAATATTATCAACAACAGTATCAATATTAGTTATGATTTCAGCATAGCAGTGATTAAAAATCCCTCATTGACATTATCTTTAGACATTTTAAAAAATAAAATAAAAACGAACAATAGTGTCACAGTGGCTTACACTTGCATCGCATCTCATAAGCTTGACAACACACTGTGTCCAATGTTTTCCCAAAGATAAAATAAGTCTTATTTTTGGTTTGTTTAATATTTAAAACAAATTTACATTATTGCAATCAGTTGATAAAACATTGTTCTTTACAATTTAAAAGCTTTTTTTTTTTTAAATCTACTATTCTGCTAGCATGTCAGCAGACTGGGGTAGATCCTGCTGAAATCATATGTATTGAAAGAATACAGAATCATTTTGAATAGGAAAAATATCGTTTTTGAATCCAGATTCGCGTGGAATCGAAAAAATCGATTTATAATCGAATCGCGACCCAAGAATCGATATTGAATCAAATCGTGGGACACCAAAATGGGACCCATTACCTCCCTGCTTGGCTCTCAGCATCAATTCACCGAACATAATTCCCGGGCGCAGCACCACTGCTGCCCACTGCTCCCCTCCCCTCCCAGGGGGTGATCAAAGGGATGGGTCGAATGCAGACGACAAATTTCACCACACCTTATTACCATGAACTGATTAACGTGGACCCCGAGTTAAACAAGTTGAAAAACTTATTCGGATATATATATATATAAAAACGTACATGTATATATACGTACAAACCCCGTTTCCATATGAGTTGGGAAATTGTGTTAGATGTAAATAGAAACGGAATACAATGATTTGCAAATAATTTTCAACCCATATTCAGTTGAATATGCTACAAAGACAACATATTTGATGTTCAAACTGATAAACTTTTTTTTTTGCAAATAATCATTAACTTTAGAATTTGATGCCAGCAACACAAGACAAAGAAGTTGGGAAAGGTGGCAATAAATACTAATAAAGTTGAGGAAAGCTCATCAAACACTTATTTGGAACATCCCACAGGTGTGCAGGCTAATTTGGAACAGGTGGGTGCCATGATTGGGTATAAAAACAGCTTCCCAAAAAATGCTCAGTTGTTCACAAGAAAGGATTAAGCGAGGTACACCCCTTTGTCCCCAACTGCGTGAGCAAATAGTCAAACGGTTTAAGAACATCGTTTCTCGAAGTGCAATAGCAAGAAATTTAGGGATTTCAACATCTACGGTCCATAATATCATCAAAAGGTTCAGAAAATCTGGAGAAATCACTCCACGTAAGCGGCAGGGCCGGAAACCAACATTGAATTTCCGTGACCTTTGATCCCTCAGACGGCACTGTATCAAAAACCGACATCAATCTCTATAGGATATCACCGCATGGGCTCAGGAACACTTCTGAAAACCACTGTCACTAAATACAGTTTGTCGCTACATCTGTATGTGCAAGTTAAAGCTCTACTATGCAAAGAGAGAGCCATTTATCAACAACATCCAGAAATGCCGCAAGCTTCTCTGGCCCCGAAATCATCTAAGATGGACTGATGCAAAGTGGAAACGTGTTCTGTGGTCTGACGAGTCCACGTTTCAAATTGTTTTTGGAAATATTCGACATCATGTCACCCGGATCAAAGGGGAAGCGAACCATCCAGACTGTTATCCACGCAAAGTTCAAAAGCCAGCATCTGTGATGTATTTGGGTTTGTTAGTGCTCAAGGCATGGGTAACTTACACATCTGTGAAGGCACCATTAATGCTGAAAGGTACATAAAGGTTTTGGAGCAACATTTGCTGCCATCTCAGCGCCGTCTTTTTCACGGACGCCCCTGCTTATTTCAGCAAAACAATGCCAAGCTACATTCAGCACGTGTTACAACAGCGTGGCTTTGTAAAAAAAATTTAAAAAAGAGTGCTGGTACTTTCTTCGTCCGCCTGCAGTTCAGAACTCTCATCAAAAATGTGTGGCGCATTATGAAGCGTAAAATACGACAGCGGAGACCCCGGACTGTTGAACGACTGAAGCTCTACATAAAACAAAAAAAGGGAAAGAATTCCACTTTCAAAACTTCAACAATTAGTTTCCTGTTCCCAAACATTTATTGAGTGTTGTTAAAAGAAAATGTGATGTAACACAGTGGTGAACATGCCCTTTCCCAACTACTTTGGCACGTGTTGCAGCCATAAAATTCTAAGTTAATTATTTGTAAAAAAAAAAAAGTTTATGAGTTTGAACATCAAATATGTTGTCTTTGTAGTGCATTCAACTGAATATGGGTTGAAAATGATTTGCAAATCATTGTATTTCGTTTATATTTACATCTAACACAATTTCCCAACTCATATGAAAACAGGGTTTGTATATCCATCCATCCAACTACCCATCTAGTAGGGCTGTGAATCTTTGGGTGTCCCACGATTCGATTCAATATCGATTCTTGGGGCCCCGATTCGATTCAAAAACAATTTTTTTCCCGATTCAAAAGAATTCTCGATCTATTCATTCAATACATAGGATTTCAGCAGGATCTACCCCAGTCTGCTGACATGCAAGCAGAGTAGAAGATTTTTGTAAAAAGCTTTTATAACTGCAAAGGACAATGTTTTATCAACTGATTGCAATAATGTACATTTCTTTTAACTATTAATTAAATGAACCAAAAATATGACCTATTTTATCTTTGTGAAAACATTGGACACAGTGTGTTGTCAAGCTTATGAGATGCAAGTGTAAGCCACTGTGACACTATTGTTCTTTTTTTTTATAAATGTCTAATGATAATGTCAATGAGGGATTTTTAATCACTGTTATGTTGAAATTATAACTAATATTGATACTGTTGTTGATCATATTCATTTTTGTTTCACTACTTTTGGTTTGTTCTGTGTCGTGTTTGTGTCTTTTCTCAATTGCTCTGTTTATTGCAGTCCTGAGTGTTGCTGGGTCAGGTTTGGTTTTGGAATTGGATTGCATTGTTATGGTATTGATGTGTATTGTTTTGTTGTAATAATTAATTTAAAAAAATGAAAATCGATTCTGAATTGCACAAGGTGAGTATCGTGATTCGATTTCGAATCAATTTTTTCCCACACCCCTACCATCTATATCAGGGGTCGGGAACCTTTTTGGCTGAGGGAGCCATGAAAGCCAAATATTTCAAAATGTATTTCCGTGAGAGCCATATAATATTTTTCAACACTGAATACAACTAAATGCGTGCATTTTTAAGTCAGACCAACATTTTTAGGCCGCAATAAGTTGGGGCGGTATAGCTCGGTTGGTAGAACGGCCGTGCTAGTAGCTTGGGGGTTGCAGGTTCGATCCCCGCTTCCGCCATCCTAGTCCCTGCCGTTGTGTCCTTGGGCAAGACACTTTACCCACTTGCTCCCGGTGCCACCCACACTGGTTTAAATGTAAAAATTAGATATTGGGTTTCACTATGTAAAGCGCTTTGAGTCACTAGAGAAAAAGCGCTATATACTTCACTTCTTATTCTTTTTAATAACATTGTTATTCTAAAGCTAACCAATAATAAATATAATACTTCTTACCATTAATGCGACTTCTTGAACAGGTGCGATAGAAAATGAATGGTTGGATTAAAATGCATGAAAATGTTTTTTAATTTGAACGTTATTTTTAACACTGTGATTACCAGCAGAATTATTCATTACTTATCGTGTTAAGCAATGCCAGCTAAGATTTATCTGAGAGCCAGATGTAGTCATCAAAAGAGCCACATCTGGCTCTAGAGCCATAGGTTCCCTACCCCTGATCTATATGTTGAAAAATTGTTCACACATTCCACAACTGTTTTTGTGTTATCGATACACAATGATGGGAGGTAACTCAACCTCCTTGAAAAGTTTTTCAGTTTGTCGAGTTAGCACAGGTTTAATATGTAGAAATGACACGAGGTAGTTGATACATAGAATCGCTTTTATTTTTGCATTTAATTCCCATCTTAAAACTCATTTGTATACACTTTCCTTTAAATATACCCCCTTATAGACCAGTTGATTTGCCGTCTCTTTTCTGCTGTGCTCCCCACACCTACGTAGAGAGGTTATCAGTTGATGTCTCTGCGCTGCTGACTTGTCTCCACTCAAGATGATCCCCTGCTGGCCCCACTATGGACTGGACTCTACCACTATTAACTAGATCTACTCGACGTCCATCTGCGGTCCCCTCCAAGGTTTCTCATTGTATCCCATTGGGTTGAGTTTTTTCTTGCCCGGATGTGGGATCTGATGTCGTTGTGGCTTGAGCAGCCCTTTGAGACACTTGTAATATCAGGCTAGATAAATAAAGCTTTGATTGATTGACTGATTGATTTTTTTTTCCAATCCTAGATGGGCTGTGACTTGAAGTGTAGTTGCTTTGTAGATACACTGAGATTAAGTCTAAATTAATTTGGCTCTTCATGGTGTTTTTGAAACGGCACCAATTTTTTCCTCATAATTTTCAACTAGCTTGAAGTGTTTTGTCAAGAGGATATTTGTAATATGTACATTTTCAGAATGTGCTTGTTCTATTTTTGGCCAAAGTAAACAAAATGGTCTTTATTTTTAAATTATTATGCCATGATTTTACCATTCCGGCCCATGTGGGAATAGATTTTCTTCCATGCGGCCCCACCTGGATTCTAACTGTTTAAATATTTACAAAATAATGCATTTCTACTATATAGCAGAAATAACCAATGAAGCACATTAGTCATACACTATATTTGTGCTGTGCATGCTTTTTAATATGTAATATTATTTGTAGTATTGTTAAACCCGCTGTTGACAAAAAAATATTCTATTAATTATATATTTTTTGGGGTGTAGTAATTAAAAAGCAGAGCAGTGTTTAGAAGCAAAGAAAAGCTTATTTTTTAATTACACTTTTAAAACTCCATTCTGATTAATTCAGGTGGATACTGTAAATAGTTCGTAATAGTAGTTAAGAAGAGGAACCTTTACCAGAATGAATAGTTGTACATTACCCATAGAATCAGCCAAATTGTATCGTCAAGGACATTATTGGATCCTCTCTGTTTACGAGGATAAGAAAGGGCATTGTTTAAGATATAGGTCAACTTGCAACGAGACAATGAGCTTAAACACAGTTAATATACCAACAATTATAATAAAAGGTAATATTTAAGATAGTACAGTGACACATTAGTTCCTGTCTTTAAGTTCGTGAATGCTTATTGGCTTGTGAAAAATAGGGGATAGGTAAATAAATAAATAATAAATAGGGGATAGGCAAATAAATAAATAAGGAACTTTGGGCTTTCCCTGGAGAGATAGTAAGTCTAATAAATCAACCCGAAAAATCTTTTAGAAGAGGGGAATAAGAAATAAAAATGAAATTGCTGTATTTCACGTAAAAAAGAACTTGGAAGCAATATAATGCTATAAAAATGACAAAAATTTGTTTGGAAACATTCGTTTAAGATAATAGTACACAAAATTATGCTTTTAAAACAAGGAAAATAGTTCATAAACTTGTAATTAAGACAATAAAATGTTATGAAAATAAGAAAAAAACCTCATGGCCCAATGAAGCATTGATTCACATGTTTTGGCACAAGACTCCACCTGCTAGTCAAATGTTTAATTACAAACAGCTGCATCTTAACCACGTGTGTGTTGCATTGGAAATGTTGCGTATAGGATTGATGCCTCTTGGAATGAATCACAATAAATGTTTGACAAAATGATTTTGCTAGGTAAATCATAAAAGCATGATAAAATGTGTTATATATTATGTGTTAGTATTTTGCCAACATGGTAGAATCACATGATAGGGCAGTTTGTGTAATCTTTCTGTCACCTTGAGGACATGGCATAAAGAGGAAGATGACATGATAATGTCACTTGGACAATGTTGTACACATCAGATGAGATTTAGTTAATGTTTATTTTGGTTTTAGGCGATTGCTTTCTTTTAATTGACAAAACCTCTCCATTATCCAGCTATTGATTTCTGGTAGCTGGTTAAAAAGAAAAAATATGTAATGCTTTACTATAACAAATGGCTACTATCCCTCTCACTGTTTTCCTGTGACAAATATTTATCATTGCCATTAAATGAACCTGTGCGACACTCACGGTACAGCTGGCTGCAACTCTCTCATCGTTCCTTCTTGTTTGTGTTTCCCGCGTCTTTTTCTGTCCAATCTGTCACAAAGCAAACTGGGGGGAAAAATGCAGACCGCCACATTTTGGACATCTCTGCGGTACTATATTCAACTTGTAAAAAACTTTTATTATCACATTACAAATATAAATAACACTTGACTATAGATGAACATTCCAAACAAACATTATCAGTGCAGGAAAGATAGTTCAGGCAACTTTGGGAACTCTGTAAAAGCAAAAGTAAAAGTAAGATAATGAGAATACCGACAAAGTGTGTGTAGATAACTAAATATTCATAGGCTGTTCTCTTTACAGGAAGTGTTGTAATATTTTGTATTCACAAAGTAACTAATGTGCACTCTTCTAAGCAAATTAATGATTTCCTTTGCAATTTTACATGTAATAAGGTTTTCTATTAAGACTGTTATGCTATTGATTGTTTGTGTCCTGCTAGTTATATAGTAAAAATGTTAGGACATAAAGAAATAGGTTGAGCAGTTGTACAAAGAAGCTTGACTGTGATGTTATCTAGTGGGAGGATGTCAGCAGATATAAAAGTGAATGATATGTCAGCAGAATTACTTAATGTTCAAGTTGTCATTCAGGAGATCCTCAGAAGCTTTCTTCTCAACTGTCCTCGCTTGTGTCCTGGCAGCTGTCCTTCACTAAATGTTTTGTTTGTCGTCACAACTCCTCTGTTTCGCTCTGACACCTTCTTCTGAATCCTGCAGTGAGACAGGAAGAACTTTAGGGTCTCCTTACTGTTTGTGTCTCCAGCCTGCTGTGCAAAATTAGATATTTCTGACTGGAGTACATGAACGCATATTCCAGTCAATTTTCCCCTCCAATTTTTTAATGTGTGAGCAAACGCCAAAACTCCTTGAGCACTCAGTGGCGCACATGTGAGTGGCAGCAGACGTGCACACTGTTATGCGCTTATCTTTTTATTCGATTTTGTGCGCGGCCTAGATTTGCCGTGCGCAGAGGACGCGTGAGCGGTGTGCAATTGCACAGGCGCGTACCTTAGAGCAGTGGTTCATAACCTTGTTGAAGGTACCAAACCCCAGCAGTTTTATATGCACATTCACCGAACCCTTCATTAGTGAAAAATACATTTATTTTTTCAAATTCAAGACAATGTTATATATTTTTGGTAACACTTTAGTATGGGGAACATATTCTAAGTAACACAAACTTAATTTAGAGTTATTTTGACACTAGGGGAACATATTCGAAGTAATAAAGACTTAATTTAGAGTTATTTGGACACTAGGGGAACATGTTCTGAGTAATAAAGACTTAGTATAGAGTTATTTGGACACTAGGGGAACATATTCTAAGTAATAAAGACTTAATTTAGAGTTATTTGGACACTAGGGGAACATGTTCTGAGTAATAAAGACTGAGTATAGAGTTATTTGGACACTAGGGGAACATATTCAAAGTAATAAAGACTTAATTTAGAGTTATTTGGACACTAGGGGAACATGTTCTGAGTAATAAAGACTTAGTATAGAGTTATTTGGACACTAGGGGAACATATTCTCAGTAATAAAGACTTAATTTAGAGTTATTTGGACACTAGGGGAACATATTCTAAGGAAAAAAGACTTAATTTAGAGTTATTTGGACACTAGGGGAACATATTCTAAGTAATAAAGACTTAATTTAGAGTTATTTGGACACTAGGGGAACATGTTCTGAGTAATAAAGACTTAATTTAGACTTATTTGGACACTAGGGGAACATATTCTAAGTAATAAAGCCTTAATTTAGAGTTATTTGGACGCTAGGGGAACATATTCGAAGTAATAAAGACTTAATTTAGAGTTATTTGGACACTAGGGGAACATGTTCTGAGTAATAAAGACTTAATTTAGAGTTATTTGGACACTAGGAGAACATATTCTAAGTAATAAAGCCTTAATTTAGAGTTATTTGGACACTAGGGGTACATATTCTAAGTAATAAAGACTTAATTTAGACTTATTTGGACACTAGGGGAACATATTCTGAGTATTAAAGACTTAATTTACAGTAATTTGGACACTAGGGGAACATATTCTAAGTAATAAAGACTTAATTTAGAGTTATTTGGACACTAGGGGAACATGTTCTGAGTAATAAAGTCTTAATTTAGAGTTATTTGGACACTAGGGGAACATATTTTAAGTAATAAAGACTTAATTTAGAGTTATTTGGTCACTAGGGGAACATATTTGAAGTAATAACGACTTAATTTAGAGTTATTTGGACACTAGGGGAACATACTCTAAGTAGTAAAGACTTAATTTAGAGTTATTTGGACACTAGGGGAACATGTTCTAAATAATAAAGACTTAATTTAGAGTTATTTGGACACTAGGGGAACATGTCCTGAGTATTAAAGACTTAATTTAGAGTTATTTGGACACTAGGGGAACATGTTCTGAGTAATAAACACTTAATTTAGAGTTATTTGGACACTAGGGGAACATATTCGAAGTAATTAAGACTTAATTTGGAGTTATTTGGACATTAGAGGAACATATTCGAAGTTATAAAGACTTAATTTTGGGTTAGTGGGTTAGGGTTATAATAAGGTCATGCTGCATAAGGCCATTAATAAGTACTTAATAATGACTTGTTAAGAGCCAATATGTTACTAATTTGCATGTTAATAAGCAAGTAATTAATGGTGAATATTTCCCCCATACTAAAGTGTTACCACGTTTTTTTTACTGGTGCACAAAATGAACCGTGCATGAACATCACCTTGTTCAAACAGCGAAACCAACACAGTGCAGGAACGCACAACAAATTACACACCTGTAAATCAGTCAGCTAAGGAGAAGTTTGTATTTACACGATGAGTCGGGTGTGTTATGACCTCCGCCGAACCCCTGAGGCCGATTCACCGAACCCCTAGGGTTTGATCGAACCCACTGCCTTAGAGGTAACGTTGATTCCAGTTAAGGCAGGCTTGGGCAATTATTTTGACTCAAAATAAATTATTTTTTCAAAATTATTGAAAAAATAATTTTTTCAAATTTATTGAAAAAATTGTGTCTGGGGGCCGGTGTATCTATTTTTAGGAACACTAGTACAAAACCTCACAATAATGTCTGATTGAATGCTAAAAATGTTATGACAGACTGCCTTAAAAATGGAATAAAATTGTTTATTTTTTTTACTGAATGAGACGCCCGGAATGTACATGAAAATAAAGATTTACAATATTAACTATGACCGACTAAACACTGGATATTGGCAACATATGAAAGTCACACCCCCAATCCATCGACATATTTTTTCAAACAAACGAAACGCAACAAAAATGCAACAAACACAGTGAAATATGAATGCGAAGAGTAAAATAAACCTACCTATAATCTGACATATCACTAAGCTTTAGAATTTTGTTGTAAAAATCTCCTTCCGTGTCTGTCCCTGACACCCACATTTCAGGCCGCTCTGGAAACACTCTGTGGAAACGCTCCCCACCAACACTGCTTGGTGCCTCGTCTGAGCTGCTGTGACTTAAATTACCATAGTAACTAATTAGATTAGCATAGTAACTAGTATATCATGCAAAAGCGCAGATTCCAACCATTGAAATACTTTGTATAGTTCAAGACTTAGACTAATTTGAAAACATCACTGCACATCATAATGACAGCTACAGTTTCCTTCTTAAAGATAAAAAAATATATATCTGGGAATGTTCTGCAGGCCAGATTGAAAAGCTTAACGGGCCTTAATTGGACCAGGTCTGAGTTAGCGCACAGTTTTATATGACTACTAACATGACTGTCATGTGTGCTGAAACTTATGAAAAAACTCACATTTCTCTTTTCCTCTCGAGAGACTTTTGTGTTGCAGCAGATAGAGAACTCATTCCTGCATGTCCTGTCTGAAAGAATATAAAACACAAGTTGTAGTTTTAAATACTGCACGTATGACAGTGTGTGTGTGTCCTATCAGAACGAATATAAAACACAAGTTGTAGTTGTTTTTTTTAAAAGACAATGGAACTGCGTCTGCACTTTTTGAGAGTGCTTAGGAAGAACAACATTAACCAGAAGCTACTGATAAACTTCTTTCTGCATTATAAATGACGTTACTGGGTTGAATTTGTACTGCCATATTTCCAAACTATAGAGTGCACCAGTATATAAGCCACACCCACTACATTTTAGAAGATAAAACATAGTTTTCCATATTTTGAACATAGGTTAAAAAAGGATTTGCAAATCACTGTATTCTGTTTTTTTTTACGATTTACACAATGTGTCAACTTCACTGGTTTTTGGTTTTGTACACGTCTCTGAACAATAACACACAATTTCAATGTCTCTCCTTGGATTTAATGAAAAATGGTTGCATTATTACCAATAGCAAAGAAAAATCCAGAGATTAGTCACACTATTTTATAAGCTGTAGGGTTCAAAGCGTAGGAAAAAGGTATCAGCTTATAGTATGGAAAATACGGTAAAACTAAAAGTGCTTGAATTGCGGTTTTCAACTGTTACCTGTCGTCTGAGCACTCGGTCTCTCACCAGCTCTCTGTCCAGACTAATCAGCTGCATCCTTTCCGCCATAGACAGGTTGAAGAAAATGTAGTAAAGCTCGTAACGTGCCACTCTCAGCTGAAACCAACACAGTGTGTGACGTTAGTTGCTGTGTAAGAGATGTACAACATGTGCGCCAATACCTGCAGAGCGACTCTCTGCTGCAATAGACGGTCCTCTTTGCTGCACATATCACCTCTGGCAATCTGCTGCTGGAAAGCCTGCAGGAATTGCTTCGTGTCCTACAAGAAAATAAATCCCAGCTGACAGCACCGAACGATGAGGGACTTCAATTAGGTGCAAATGTCAGCTGTGACAACAAACGCTTTCTCCTTCTCTGACACAACAGGACACACTGCAACAGATGTGACTTGACTCACCCCAACAGTGCGCACCAGCTGCGTCACTCGCTCGGTCTTTAGCAGCCTGCGTGTTAGATAGCCTTTGACAGAAGCTAACAGCAGCAGGCGCCATCTCTCTAGGTGTTCACTTGAGGGCTAAGAAAGAACAATGAGGATGTAGAATGAATACCAGTGTGGAATGCAGATTCTATCAGTGAAAACCAGTTAATTTCTCTCAGTCTCAAAGTCTTTATTTGGTGGTATCACACAGAGATAAAGATCACAGTTTCCATCTTAACATCACTGATTTATTCCAGCACACATGCTCTACATTACATGTGTCAAACTAAAGACCCGGGGGCCAAATATGGCCCACCAAGTCATTTGGTCCTGCCGCACTATTTAATGTGGTCCACCCGCAAAATTTTTATGTGGCCCGCAAAAAAAGGCTGGAAAAAAATAAAGCACTTTCCGACTAAATGCACATATTGTTCTTGTAATTTTGACAGAAAAATGTACTGTATTACATTGTGTATATGATCCTGCAACACGCAAAGAAGGTTATCAATCAATCTGTTAGCAAAAACTATAATAATCAAAGAGTTTTCTATGCAAATTGTTTAACGAGGCTCTTATAAATATATATTCATATACAGTACAGGCCAAAGGTTTGGACAAACCTTCTCATTCAATGCATTTTCTTTATTTTCGTGACTATTTACATTGTAGATTGTCACTGAAAGCATCAAAACTATGAATGAACACATGTGGAGTTATGTACTTAACAAAAAGGTGAAATAACTGAAAACATGTTTTATATTCTAATTTCTTCAAAATAGCCACCCTTTGCTCTGTTTACTGCTTTGCACACTCTATCGATCAATCAATGTTTATTTATGTAGCTCTAAATCACAAGTGTCTCAAAGGGCTGCACAAGCCACAACGACATCCGCGGTACAGAGCCCACATAAGGGCCAGGAAAAACTCACCCCAGTGGGACGTCGGTGACAATGACTATGAGAAACCTTGGAGAGGACCACATATGTGGGCAACCCCACCCCTCTAGGGGAGACCGCAAGCAATGGATATTGAGAGGGTCTAACATGATATTGTGAAAGTCCAGTCCATAGTGGATCCAACATAACAGTGAGAGTCCAGTCTATAGTGGATCCAATATAGTAGCGAGGGTCCCATCCATAGTGGAGCCAGCAGGAGAACATCCCAAGCGGAGACGGATCAGCAGCGCAGAGATATCCTCAGCCGATGCACAGGCGAGCGGTCCATCCCGGGTCCCGACTTTGGACAGCCATGGCCACATCCATGGCCACCGGACCTGTGTTCCCCCCCTCCACAAGGTAGAGGGAAGGCATTCTCTAGATGAGCTTCAAGAAGTAGTCACCTGAAATGGTTTTCCAACAGTCTTGAAGGAGTTAGCTCATCGAGCGAAAGAAGAGTGGTCCAAAATTCCCATGGCAAGGTGTAAGAAACTCAATGATGCTTACCACTGCTGGCCCAACTATGGACAGGACTCTCACTATTATGTTAGATCCACTATCGACTGGACTTTCACAATATTATGCAGGACCCACTCGACGTCCATTGCACCGGTAGTCCTGCGGTCCTCTCCGAGGTTTCTCATTGCCATCCCACTGGGTTGAGTGTTTCCTTGCCCTAATGTGGTATCTGAACCGAGGATGTCGTTGTGGCTTGTGCAGCGCTTTGCGACACTTGTGATTTAGGGCTCTATAAATAAACCTTGATTGATTGATTACAGGAAGCGATTGATTTCAGTTATTTTTTCCCAAAGGGCGTGCAAGCAAATATTAAGTTGAGGGTGTCAATAATTTTGTCGAGTCCATTTTTGGAGTTCTGTGTAAAATAATATCAGATTTGGCTTTTTTTTGTGTTGTTCCAATGCAAACAAAAGAAATAAATATGAATACCAAAGCATTTGTAATTTCAACAATTTTCTGGGAGAAGTAGTACTGACAGAAATGCAGGGGTGTCAATATTTATGCCCATGACTGTATATGCTTGTTTAATAAAACCTCCACCTACTGTATTTTAATGTTGGGTCATTGGAGAGACACATTTTTTCTGAGGTGGTACTTTGTGAAAAAAGTTGAGAACTACTGTGCATTAGTAATACCTGACATTTACGCTGAGAAAATGGCAATGTGTCCCCAACAAGATGGCCTAATGTAGAGCGCGGGAAGGAGGATCTCTGAGGAAGGTGGTAGTGCTCTGCCAATGCCTAAAGAGGACAAGCAGACTTGAGTGCATGTATGTACAGAATAGTTGGAAAATGCAGCATAGGAAAAGCCTGGAAAGGCTTAGTGGGGGACATTTGGAGGATGAGGATGATAAAAAGGTAGAAATAAAACAGGCAGAAAGGACAACAGAGGTGACCAAACAAAGATGAAATTTAAATCAAAAAACACTTAAGCACAGACACTGATGAATTAAACAAAAAAAACTTACTTATCAGTGTCAATGTATTTCCTTTACAAAGCTCAAGCCCTCATTACAATCCAATTGTTTTATACCACTTAAATTTTTTTTAATGATTTCTATTATATATTCACTATACCAGGGATATTCAACTGGCAGCGCAAAATCCAAGTTCAGTTCAGAACGTGGGAGAGACTAACATTGTCGCAGCAAATTGAATATAATAAAAACACTACAGCGCTCTTGTTGGCAGAAACTTGCACAAGTGGTGTCCGTGGGCACCTGCCATACGTGGGGGAAGGAGTTAATGTAAAATGTCAATTAATAAATGACTGGGTGCGTATAAAATATTAACACAAACATATTCCGAGCATCTTCCTGCTCTTTCAACGATAATGCCCATCCTTCCATTTTCTACCGCCTATCCCTGTTTCCCTTGATAAAGTCACCGTGTCCCGTGGTGTCCAGCTTTAATGTACCGGTACTGCTTTTATGGGCCAGATGTACTTCCTTTCATCACCGGTGGACATTGGATATGGTTTGCTTAGGGTATTACGGTAGTTTATTTATTTCAGAAATGCATACAAATACGGTGCACTACCACATACAGTCAAGAAAATAAGTATTTGAACACCCTGCTATTTTGCAAGTTCTCCCACTTAGAAATCATGGAGGGGTCCGAAATTTTCACGGTAAGTGCATGTCCACTGTATGAGGGATAACCTAAAAAGAAAAATCCAGAAATCAAAATCAATGATTTTTTAACAAATTATTCGTGTGATAGAGCTGAAAATAAGTATTTGAACACCTGTCTATCCTCTACAATTCTGACCCTCAAAGACCTGTTAGTCCGCCTTTAAAAGTCCTCCTCCACTCCACTGTATTATCCTGAATCAGATGCACCTGTGTGAGGTCGTTAGCTGCATTAAAAAAAAACTGTCCACCCCATACAATCAGTAAGAACCAAACATTCAGCATAGCTAAGAGCAAAGAGCTGTCCAAAGACACCAGAGACAAAATTGTACAACTCCACAAGGATGGAAAGGGCTACGGAGAAATTTCCAAGCAGCTTGGTGAAAAAAGGTCCACTGTTGGTGCAATCATTAGAAAATGGAAGAAGCTAAACATGACGGTCAATCTCAATCGGAGTGGAGCCCCATGCAAGATATCACCTCGTGGGGTCTCAATGATGCTAAGAAAGATGAGGAATCAGTCCAGGACTACACGGCAGGATTTGGTCAATGACCTGAAAAGAGCTGGGACCACTGTTTCCATGGTCACTGTTGGTAATACACTAAGACATCATGGTTTGAAATCATGCATGGCACGGAAGGTTCCCCTGCTTAAACCAGCACATGTTAAGGCCCGTCTTAATATTCAAGATTGTTTATTGTCATATGCACAGTTAAAGAGACAGTTTGCCGTACAATGAAAATCTTACTTTGCTAGTCCACCATTCAACAAGTCACACGGTACTTAGCTAAAAATAAAAAAAATAATGTATACGCAAGGCACAGTAAGTACATAACATTATTGCACATTCTGATTGACAGTCATCAGTATAAATATGGAGGTGACCTTGGGTCACAGCAACATTTAAAGTGTCTTTAGTGATCAAAGGTGAAAAGTGTCTACAGTGATGGTTCACAGTTCGGGGGTGGTCAAGGTACCTGTCTAAAAATGGGAGGGGGGGGGGGGGCTAGCATTCACAAGCCTGATGGCCTGTGGGTAGAAACTGTTTGTCAGTCTCGTAGTCCTGGATTTCAGGCTCCTCTATCGTCTGCCTGATGGTAGGACGCTGAAGAGACTGTGCTGGGGGTGTGTACTGTCCTTTATGATGTTGTGTGCTCTCCTGGTGGCCATGGTAGAGTACATGTCCTGTAGTGAGGGGAAGGCTGCTCCTGATATGTACTGAGCAGTTTTAATCACTCGCTGGAGTGCCTTCCTGTCCTTAGCAGTGCAGTTTCCATACCCGTGATTGAGCTGGTAAGGACACTCTCAACCGTACTTCTATAGAAGTTGCTGAGAATTTTGGGTGGCATACCAATTTTTCTCAGCTTTCTTAGGAAGTACATTTGCTGCTGGGCTTTCTTTATTGTTTGTTGGGTGTTGAGATCCCAGGTGAGGTCCTCGCTGATGTGGGTCCCGAAGAATTTAAAGGTTTTCACCCTGTCTACCTTTGTCCCCCCTATGTACAAAGGTGTGTACTGTGCACTCCTTCTCCGTGGATCAATAATCATCTCCTTGGTCTTGTCTGTGTTCAAGGAGAGCTTATTATCCTAACACCAGGCCACCATTTCCGCTACCTCCCTTCTGTACGCTAGCTCAGTTCCCCAGGTGATCAGTCCGACGATTTTGGGAGGCCACACAGTCGTGTGTGAAGAGGGCGTACAGCAGGGGGCTCAGCACGCAGCCTTGGGGGGTCCCTATGCTTAGAACATTTGTGCCTGATGTCTGGTTGCCGATTCTGACTGACTGAGGCCGACTTGTGAGGAAGTTCAGGACCCAGTCACAGAGAGTCGTTGTTAGACCATCAGTGAGGAGTTTAGCAGTGAGTTTTTGTGGGATGACCGTGTTAAAAGCAGAGCTGTAGTCGATGAATAATAGCCTGGCATAGGTGTCCTTGCCCTCTAAGTGGGTGAGGGTGGTGTGGATGACAGTGTTGACTGCATCCTCAGTGGACCGGTTCTGCCAGTAGGCAAACTATAGAGGGTCCAGTGGGTCTGGGATGGTCTTCTTGATGTGTTAAACTTGCCAATGGCCATTTAGATGATCCAGAGGAGTCATGGGAGAACGTTTTGTGGACAGATGCGACCAAAATTTACCTTTTTGGTCATAATTCCACTATGAGTGTTTGAAGGAAGAAGAATGATGCGTACCATCCCAAGAACACCATCCCTACTGTGAAGCATGGGGGTGGTAGCATCATGCTTTGGGGGTGCTTCTCTGCTCACGGGACAGGACGGCTGTACTGTATTAAGGAGAGAAGGACTGCAGCCATGTATTGTGAGATTTTGGCCAAAAACCTCCTTCCCTCAGTCAGATCATGGAAGATGAGTTGTGGCTGGAAGTTCCAACAAGACAATGACACAAAGCACACAGCCAGGAAAACCAAGAGGCGGCTTCGTAAGAACCATATTAAGGTTCTGGAGTGGCCTAGCCAGTCTCCAGACCTAAATCCAATTGAAAATCTTTGAAAGGAGCTGAAAGTCTGTGTTACTCAGCGATCTAGAGAAGATCTGTGTGGAGGAGTGGGCAAAAATCCCTCTTGCAGTCTGTGCAAACCTGGTGAAGAACTGCAGGGAACGTTTGACCTCTGTAATTGTAAACAAAGGCTACTCTACCAAATATTAATGTTGGTGTTCAAATACTTATTTTCAGCTGTATCACACAAATAAATTATTAAAAAAAACATAGATTGTGATTTCTGGATTTTTCTTTTTAGGTTATCTCTCATACTGTGGACATGCACCTACCGTAAAAGTTTCAGACCCCTCCATGATTTCTAAGTGGGAGAACTTGCAAAATAGCAGGGTGTTCAAATACTTACTTTCTTCACTGTACATCCAGTTTCTCATTACACCATGTCCAAAAAGTATAGGAAAGAAGCATATGTTATTTAATCCTACCCATTTTTGTTTTCACAGCAATTTCCAACATTTGTTTGTACTCAGTCTCTAACATTAAAAATGGTTACATGAATAAATAAGTAAATAAATAAACAATAAATATGGTTCTCATGAATCCAAATTTAAGTACGTTGTGATGCACATAATTAGATTAATAAGATTAAACATTTTTTTCATAAAGTTCAAGATGTCCATCATGATTCTTCTTCCTTGTACTTTTAAAACATTTTGAGTTTGTTAAACTGGATAATATTTGTACATTGTTTGACTCATTTGCTAAACCCATTTTACAATTTAACATACTGACATACAAAAGCAGTTTTTCTTAAACATTGTTGAGCCACAAGTGCCACCTGTTCCTGAGCTGTGGGCCTAATGGGCCACAGCTGAGAAGCTGTGGTATAAATTCCCAAAGACTAAAATATTTTGAAAAAGTAATAATTTCCTAAAATTATAACATAATTTTATCCAACATAGTAATGTTTTGTAATCCAAATTTTTCGGTCTGCAGCCTAAAAAAGTACTTTTCACAGCGTGGCCACACACAAGAAACGTGTCAAACTTAAAGTGTTTACAAAATACAAAAAAGAAGAATTATGATAAACATTCTGAATTTATTTACCCATTCATTCTTTCATTCTCAAAATAATCTTACTTACCTCATCGTATGGAATAAAACTTCAACAATTATTTATTTATTTATTTTTATTTAATTACTTATGGAGTATATCGTGAAGACATTGAGAACAGGAAGTGAACACAAGTTTTAGCAACTGTTATGTAAAAGAAAAGGGGTAGGATTAAATAAGCTCTGCTTCTTCCTACTCCTTTTCGAACATGTTGAAAAGAGAAACTGAAAATTGTGATGTATCATGTTGTATGCTTGCATGTTCGAAACTCATACTCATACACAAACTAAAAGACCCACCTCCCGACCTATTGATTTGTTCAAAAGTCCAAAAAGGAATGTGTTTTGTCGTTTTCTGCAGACAATACCCCATAATGACAATATGAAAAGTGTATTTTTTATTTTGCATATTTATCAAAAAAAACAACAACAAAAAACATCACATTAGTACATGTGAGGTGTTTAGGGCACGTCCAACTGGTAGGAGGCCACGGCGAAGACCCAGGCCACGTTGGGAAGACTATGTCTCCCGGCTGGCCTGGGAACGCCTCGGAATCCCCCGGGAAGAGCTAGACGAAGTGGCTGGGGAGAGGGAAGTCTGGGTTTCCCTGCTTGGGCTGTTGCCCCCGCGACCCGAGCTCGGATAAGCGGAAGAAGATGGATGGATGGATGGATGTACATAAGTAATCACTGACTTTGCTCAATTCTTTGTTGATGCACTTTTGGCAACAATTACAGCCTCAAGTCTTTTCGAACACATGCCACAAGTTTGGCACACCAGTCTTTGGGTAATTTCACCCATTTCTCTTTAGGCACCTCTAAAGCTCCATCAGATTGGATGAGAAGCATTGGTTTTCTCTGTACATTGCTGCATTCATAATTCTCTCTACCCCAGTTATTACCACAAAAAAAACCCATCCCCACAGCATGATGCTGCAACCACCATGCTTCACTGTAGGGATGGTGCTGGCTTGGCAATGTGCAATGCCTGGATTCCTCCAAACATTATGCATGGCACTCTCACCAATAGTTCAATCTTAGTCTCATCAGACCAGATAATTTTTTTTCTCATGATCTGAGTGTTTCAGGTGCCTGCTGGGAAACTTTTTCCAAAGAATTGGCTTCCGTCTGGCCACAATACCATCCATCCATCCATTATCTATCGCTTGTCCCTTTCATCCCTGATTGGTGGATTGCTGCGGAGATGGTTTTCCTTCTAGAAAGTGTTCTTCTCTCCACACAGGTTCACATTCGGTTCTTGGTCACCCCTCTTACTAGACAGAGATAAAGGCAGCAATGTAACGAAATATCCTGGATGAAAACCAATGTTTCCCATCCAATCTGATGGCGCTTGGAAGGTACTCCAAAGAGGAATGGACAAAACTGCCCAAAGATACCAGTGCTCTTTTTCCTTCCTTCAGACATGATGGCACGCCATCGTCACGTTGTGACATTGCTGACAAAATGAACGGAGGCGCATGTTAGACAATGCACACGATCAGAGTTCTCACAAGCAGACACGTGGAGACAGAAATGGAAAATGGACGCATTTTGGATTAAAAACTAACGCTTAAGATTGGGCTATAAACACTAAAGCGCAGCTGAGTAAAAGGTACTTTAAACCATGGCTAGCTAGAGGCTAACATCCATCCGCAGTCAGCAGTGTTTAAGCTACTACTAAATCACTAATCCTCACCTCTGTGGCAACAAATACACTACAGTTCTTAGAAGTATAACCTCCCACAAGACAAGTAATAGCTAACCATGCGTCACTACACATCGTAGGAGGACACAATAACTAACTGCTAACAGCACACTAGCACTCCTGAATCTAAACAAATGACAATTTAATCTCTCACAAAGTAAATTATCATTCAACACAGCTTTGAAGATACAACTATTGTATGACATGAGGTTTAACTAGCTTTTTTATCTTATGTTGTATTTTTCTTTTGTATGTTTGGTAAAGTATGTATTCTGTGTATTTTTATTTTGTATGCTCCTATATGGACCTCAGGAAGACTAGCGGTCGCCTTGGCGTCAGCCAATGGGGATCTATTCAATAAATAATAAACAAATGCCATGGGTGGATCTACAGACATCGACTGTAACAATATCAGGTAGAAGAGTCGTATATGGTTTATACTACAATGATTACATCAGGTAAGCACATCTATCCATCCATTTTCTAGCGCTTGTCCTTTTCAGGGTCGTGGGGGGTGATGAAGCCTATCGCAGCTGCATTCGGGCGGAAGGCAGGGTACACCCTGGAAAAATCGCCACCTTACCACAGGGCCAACACAGATAGACAGACAACATTCACACTCACATTGACATACTAGGGCCAATTTAGTGTTGCCAATCAACCTATCCCCAGGTGCATGTCTTTGGAGGGGGAGGGAAGCCGGAGTACCCGAAGGGAACCCACGCAGTCACGGGGAAATCCACACAGAAAGATCCCGAGCCCGGGATCAAACTTTTAACGGTAAATGAACAAGTAGAATAATTATCGGTTTTCTACTGCTTATCACTCATAATTTTGAAAAAATAATAGAATGGAAAATGACTCTATATGTTAGTGCATATGTCAGCACCCAAATTAGGAAACTTTGAAACCTGTTTGCTTAATTATTACTATAAGATAAATTATGGTAAATGGGTTATACTTGTATAGCGCTTTTCTACCTTCAAGGTACTCAAAGCGCTGTGACACTATTTCCACATTCACCCATTCACACACTGATGTGGGGAGCTGCCATGCAAGGCCCGAACCACGACTCATCAGGAGCAAGGGTGAAGTGTCTTGCTCCAGGACACAACGGACGTGACAAAGTTGGTAGAAGGTGGGGATTGAACCAGGAACCCTCAGGCTGCCGGCACGGGCCACTCTCCCAACCGCACCACGCCGTGCCCTGACATTATTGTCACTATGTTCACTATCTTATTTCATCACAACATTTTTCTTTGATTGCAATAAGAAATGTGTTTTATGTAAGAAATGTTTAACGTATCATAAGATTGTCTGATAAAATAAAGCAATAATGAATTTTTTGGTGGTCACCTTTAATTTAAAAAGTATCATAAAGCATCCAAATACATTTTGGTACGCGTACCAAAATATTGCTATCCGGATAACCCTACCTGGAACACTTCTTCCTGTTGTCTCCTGTGCCTTTCTTGCAGAGCTCGAACCTGAGCAGTATGGACCTGCCCAAGTTCTACCTCATGACTGTGTCTCCATGGCGATGCAGCTAAAATCAGGTTAGAACATGAAAACATGTTTTACACATCGACCTTTCAACTGCAGGATGAAAAGTTGTTATTTAAGTGTTCAACTTTAAAGTGAAAAAATAGCTCCCCTAATAACCGTATAAAATTTGTCGACAACAAATTTATTTGTCAATAACAATCGATGACATGGTCACTCATGTTTTTCCAGAGAGGAACACACACGTTTGTGTCTGCGCGACCGGTGACAACATTTCATCTATTTTTTTAATATTTTCATAATCGAAGATCTTTCCTGTGGCTGCGCTGTCAGCCTGGGCATGTGTACGAAACACAAACAAATGCAAGCCAATCAAAGCAAACATTTCATTTGGCCCTTGCTTTACAAAGTTGAACTTGTAATTGTGATTGACAATATGTATTAAATCTCTTCTTAAAAGCCTACTGAAATGAGATTTTCTTATTTAAACGGGGATAGCAGGTCCATTCTATGTGTCATACTGGATCATTTCGTGATATTGCCATATTTTTGCTGAAAGGATTTAGTAGAGAACATCGACAATAAAGTTTGCAACTTGTGGTCGCTAATAAAAAAGCCTTGCCTTTACCGGAAGTATGTGCGCGTGACGTCACCGGTGTGAGGGCTCCTCACATCCTCACATTGTTTATAATGTGAGCCACCAGCAGTAAGAGCAATTCTGACCGAGAGAGCGAAAATTTCCCCATTAATTTGAGCGAGGATGAAAGATTCGTGGATGAGGATATTGATAGTGAAGGACTAGAAATTAAATAAATAAATTAAATAAAACAAAAAACAACGGCTAATTCTGGAAGATCCCTTATCTGCTTATTGTTTTAATAGTGTTTTAGTGAGATTGTAAAGACATACCGGTACCTCAAAGTTGGATGGCTGCGTTGAACACGCCAGTGTCTCAGAGAGAAGCCGAGGAGCCAAGCTCACAGCTGCCTTTTTTGACAGCTACTCCAGGAGGACGCATAATCCACTGATGTCTCCAGTAAGATATATATCACAATTTTCCCATCCAAAAACATGCTGGTCGACGTAGAGAAACATGTTCGCTTGACCGCTTTGTGTTAAAACTTTACAACAAACAAAGAAACCCCGGCTGTTTCTCGGTGCTAAAGACAGCAGCAATACGCCGCTTTCCACCAACAGCATTGTTCTTCATGGTCTCCATTATTAATTGAACAAATTGCAAAAGATTCAGCAACAAAGATGTCCGAGGATGCAATAAAAAGAGACGACTTTTAGCTCTAAGTGGTGCTGAGCTAATAAGTCCCCTCCGACCAATAACGTCACAAACACACGTCATGATACGCGTCATCAATCCGCGATGTTTTCAACAAGAAACTCAGCGGGAAATCTAAAATTGTAATTTAGTGAACTAAAAAGGCCGTATTGGCATGTGTTGCAATGTTAAGATTTCATCATTGATATATAAACTATCAGACTGCGTGGTCGGTAGTAGTGGGTTTCAGTAGGCCTTTAAAACACTATTGATAACATAAGCTTGGTGGTGGTGGTCTTGTAAATTTTTTTTGTTTGAAAAATGTAACTTTAATTGTAGTTAGCACAAACATGAAAATAGCTACAACTGAATTTAAAAGCTGATAGCCTAATTACAACGACTGAAAAAGTATACGCTTCATAATCCGATTAGTCAACTGATCGCTAAAATAGTCAAGCATTATTTGCCGATATAATTTGTTGTAAGTTGCAGACATAGTTTATATACAGTGTGGTATATATGTTTGTCTCACCTGTGGGAGTCCTGCAGCAAGGTGACAGGTCTTCACTGCCACTGGGAGCAAAACTTCTGTCCACGTTCTCCCGCATTACGGATGACTCTGTTCCAACCACCTTCTCTGGGGTTAGTTGATTCCCTTCATCCAACTCTTCGCTTGAGACCTGATCAGATCCAGAACTCTGAAAGTTCCACATTGCAGACTGTGGTGCATTAACATCAAATGATTGGTTGGGAGAGAGCAGGTGACTGGAACTGTCACCTTCTTCGCTCAATTCACTTTTTACATCTGTAGGGTAGGAATTTGTATCCAACAGCATGGACACTTTCTGGCAAAGTATAGGATTTGAACCAGCATTTGTAGAAACATCGGGAGTTTGCATACACTGGGCTCCAGAGTGAATGCATTTGGCTCCTACATTGCTGTTTTCCAAAATGTCTCTGCAAGAGTCAAGGGACTGTCTACTTAAAAGCAAATTGTGCTTTTGGCCTGGCTCTCCAACATGATCCACCTGTGAGCTCACCTCCCATCTTCCCTCAATTTCCATGATGGAGCTGCACAGATCAGATATTAGTTCTTTTAGACTGCAGAGGCAGGACTCTAGTTTGTTTATGTCCTGGGAATTATTGGCAAGAACAATTGGTCCATCCCCTTGGTGTCCCAGGTTACTTCCTTCACCAGACGTGTGGCTTTCATGCAGGCTTGTAGAAAGAAGAGCTTTTCCCCTCATGTTGTCTACGCCATCTCTGATTGAAACTTTACTGTGAACAGGACTCTGACAGAAGTTAGGCACTGGGATAGAGTGATAGTTTCCTTGTCCCTCCACAGATGTAAGGAGAGCTTTGCTTGTCTGATCACTGGTCCGCTGATAAACCTCTGGACTTTGGCACGTTTCAATTGATAAAAGGTGTTGTTGAGGGAAGGGATTTTGTTCAGGGACTCTTTCTGAATAACCATTTAAGTTTTTGCAAATCAACTCCTCCTGACATGTCTTTTCACTGAATTTTTTGTAGGTAGAATTAACGGTTTTGTTGAATAAACATCTTCTCTCTTTAGGTTTCCTCCCCTCTGCGCTTTTGTAGCGAAACTCATCATTCTCCTTGTCAGAGAGGCTCTGCTCTTCCAATCTTGACTCATCTGGAGCTCGCTCTTGAATTCGAGCATTTTTGACTTGGTTCCTGAGCATCCTCTGTTGTCGGCGGTACTCCTGAGATTTCTTCAGCAGGTCCTGGAGGCTGGGACGATGAGGCGACTGTGACTGCACTTTTGGTTCCTGTTTGCTTGCTGACTGTGTTTTTGGCTCACACTGAATAAGCTGTTCAGTACTTGGACACAAATCAACGCATTGCGGCTGAGAGGCTTTGCTTGAAGAGCTTTGCAGCGACATCATTGTTTTGCTTTCATCCACATAAAATAATGTAGTGTTGGGGAAATGATCTGGACTGATAGCACTGTCCTGTTGACTGTTTGCACATTTATCTTCGGGAAGATGATCACTTGTGACAGTGCCCTCAGGAAAAATGCTATTACTACTGTCAATGCTTCCTATAAAATCATGACAGAACGAGGATTCCTGTCCACTTCTCTCCAGTTCCTCTCCATCGATGGGAGGATAACTAATAATATCTGGCCTCCTGGCAATACTGTTGGAGGTGTTGTGGAGGGAAAAGTAATCCGTATTATCTATTCCTACTGAACAATGGCTAACGTTCAGTGAGTCCAAAGTGTCTGACAAATCTCTGGCATGTTTCATATCATCATGACAGCTTGAGGGTGCAGAGCAGCAGTTGACACCATCAATAGAACTTAGTTGTGAGGCTTGTTGTTCAACAGGCCAACCTCCGTGGTTACTATTTTGAGGAATCATATGACAGGAGAAAAGAGAACTATTTGTTGGAGATGGAGAAAGCCAACCAGATGGTAGTGAGATGTTTAGACTAGTCTTTTCTTGTACAGTATCTGCACTGTGAAGACTCGATTGACTGGAGTTAGTAGAACACAAAGATTTGTCATCAACCTTTAGTTCTTGAAGTAACTGATCTAATGTTGGAGAATTCCTGAGCTGCAAGACAAAACATTTTGAAAGTTTAAAAAAATCAATGATCGAGTAGTCAAAACATTTAACTCAATCACTATTGTAGTGTCCGTACTTAATACTTATTAATTCAAGACATATTACCTGAACACTGTGGAGAATTGCTTGCACATAAGCCATTCGCTGTTTGTCCTTCAACTTGAGTTTGACAGCATCTTTTCTGTGATGTTGCATTTCCTCTCGTTGTTTAACTGTGAGCTGTTAGAGAATGCCGACATAAGAGTCACTTTAGAAATGAACACTACATGTAAGAAGTCAACTATTTTTAAGCCAATAACACTTTGATGTCATTGTTTATGTGCTTTGTCACTCTATTGCTTTTGCTTTAGGGGTGGCGATCTTTGGCCACCTCACTATTCAAAGACAGGGGCTAAGAATCCATTATAAATCGACTGATGTATGCGCTAAATTAATGCATCATTTGCAGTTTTTAGATGTGAATGAATGATGGATGGACTGATAGATTTACAGACAAGCTATGTTTTTTTTTTGTGTCCGTGCCAGCTACTATGGCAAATCCTATTTTTGATGTAGATGCCCATATTAGCTGTACAGATTGTATACCAGGGGTCTCAAACATGCGGGCCGCGGGCCAATTGCGGCCCGCGATACATTATTTTGCGGACCACACATTGATATGACAATTTAATGTTGATGCGGCCCGCGAGTTTAATATGAACGGCGCTTGACAGCGTCATACTTGTCATCGTTACCAACCTTCCCGGAAGTCCCCTGACTTTCAGGACATCCATTCTTACGAATTCTCAGCCGATTTTTCTCATTTAACACTATTCAAGGGATTCCATAACGTCACTGTCAATAGCGCCTTCTGCATCCTATACAGACAGCGTGCAAGCCTATTAGTATGTTGCATCTAGCTGTGCAGTACGCACATGTGCTATAGCAAGACATATTTGATCAACAGCTACACAGGTCACACTGAGGTTGGCCGTAAAAAAAACTTTAAACACTGTTACAAATATATGCCAGACTGTGAACCCACACCAAACAAGAATGACAAACACATTTCAGAAGAACATCTGCGCCGTAAGAAAACATAAACACAACTGAACTAATACCCAGAATACCATGCAGCCCTAATACTTCCAGGCTACAATATACAAACCCCCGCTACCACCAACCCCCTACCTTCCCTACTTACATCGGTTGAGGTGGTGTATATAATAGCCCGGGAGAGTTAGGGCTGCAAGGTGTTCTGGGTATTTGTTCTCTTGGGTTTTAGTTGTGTTAGGGTGCGGATGTACTCCCAAAATGTGACTGTCATTCTTGTTTGATGTGGGTTCACAGTGTGGCGCATATTTGTAACAGTGTTAAAGTTGTATATATGGCCACCCTCAGTGTGACCTGTATGGCTGTTGATCAAGTACGTCTTGCGGACACTAACGTTGTTCTGTACAGGTCTCACATAATATGATACATAGCCGTCTTTTTGGTTATGTGATGTTAAGGCGTGTGCAATGTCAAGCTGTAAAACAGTAGTCCTCTTATTGAGAGTGCACAAACTCCTGGAAGTACGTGGAGGTATGCTAAGGGACAAATGAGATTTATTAAAAATATACTAAAAAAAATAGCAGCAATTCATGAAAACCCAATAAATATATTTATTAACACTTCAACAACATATGAATATAGGTTCATAAACTTTGAAAATATATGCAACAATGCAACATTCAGTATTGACAGCTAGATTTTTTGTGGACATGTTCCATAAATATTGATGTTAAAGATTTCTTTTTTGGTGAAAAAATGTTAAGAATTAAGTTCATGAATCCAGGTGGATCTCTATTACAATCCCCAAAGTTGGCACTTTAAGTTGATGATTACTTCTATGTGTAGAAATCCATCCATCCATCCATTTCCTACCGCTTATTCCCTTTCGGGGTCGCGGGGGGCGCTGGCGCCTATCTCAGTAGAAATCTTTATTTATAATTAAATTATTGAACAATATTTTGAACTTTTATACAATTTAATAAATCAGAAACTGATAACATAGAGCTGTATTTTACTTCTTCATCTCTTTTTTTCCAACCAAAAATGCTTTGCTCTGATTAGGGGGTACTTGAATTAAAAAAATGTTCACAGGGTGTACATCACTGAAAAAAGGTTGAGAACCACTTTTGTAGAGGACGTTAAAGGCAGTGCAGTCAGGGTAGCCCTTAATAATGTCGGCCGGGTGAAAATTGGGACAAATTTGGGAAAATGGTTGCACCGGTAGATTGTCGGGAGGTGCACTGAAATTCAGGAGACTCCTGGAAAAATCGTGAGGTTTGGTAAGTATGTTGCTAGTGCGGGAAAGCCATTCATAGAAGGTAAATTCATTAAAAAGTGCATGTTTGATTTTTTAAGAAATCTTTTCTTGCAGCCCAGCCTCACCCAGTTTCTGCATCCAGTGGCCCCCAGATAAATTGAGTTTGAGACCCCTGCTGTATATTGTTTGTTTGTGTAATCTAATCGAAAATTTCGTTGTACTTGTTGCAATGACAATAAAGACCTACTAAACTTTGATTGATTGATTGATTGATTGATTGACTTTATATGATCCACAGTAGAATTTGCAAAGCCAAAGGGTGAAATCAGAGTACAATTAAAAGGAAAATAAAGCGCCAAAAATTAATTTCTAAGAGGACAGAAAAGTATAAAAATGTTCATACCACTGGTGGCAGGATAGGATTCCCATGGAAGCAAATGTAAGAAGCAAAAGGAATTTTGTGTTCCTCATCGTTTCTCTTCAGCTGAGAGAATCTATTCAACACAAACGTGTCGTAGTCTTCCATTCCACCTGCAGTTAGGTCATGAATATTTAAGGTTAGCTTTCATAATCAAGCACACTTTACAACATTATTCCGTCTTTAACGTTGTCTTGCTAGCGACAGCTAGCCGTCGCTAACGAGACTTCAACACTAACCTTAGTATGCTTGACATGGACTCTTATCACGCGTATAAAATAAGGAAAAATGACAAAATTGTTGAGTTTAATCCTCACATCAACCATGGAGATGAAGACTTTTAGAAAGTGTGTCACTGTTACCCGCCTCTCTTCTCGGACTATTTACTTCCGGTGTGTCATTGTTTTTTGTTTTTTTGTTTTTGTTGTTGTTTTTTTTTTAATTTGGTAAATCTTTATTTATAAATTGCAAAATTTACAAACAATTGCGAAATAATAATCAAAATAAGTACAAAAACGGAGTAATTAAAACAAACCTTTTTTTCTTTTTCAGGAAGAATAATTTTATTTTGAAATATAAAACAATCAAGCCGTAAATATATATCGGTGTCGAAAAACAATAACTACTTCCAAAACACAGTTTAATTTGTGTTCTATTCGACAAAAAATAAAATAACTAGTCAGCAAAAATAAAAACAATAAATATTGACCTTCAGTTGGCGTGTCAGAAATCCGTTTTTTGGTCAGATTTCTGACACGAGAACCGGAAGTCAACATTTAGGACGTGAAGGCCAGTAGTTTTTTGGGGTTTTTTTACCTTTATTTATACAATCCAAAATTTTATAAACAGTTGAGAAAAAATAATAAAAGTAAGAAAAAAAACCCAGTACAAAACAGTATAAAAATAGTACAAAACACCGGTGTGTCACTGTAACTCGCCTCTTTTCCCGGACTTTTACTACCGGTGTGTCACTGTTTTTTTGTTTTTTATTTGGTAAATCTTTATTTATAAATTGCAACATTTACAAACAATTGAGAAATAATAATAATCAAAATAAGTACAAAAACTGAGTAATTAAAGCAAACCTTTCTTTTCTTCTTCTTTTTTAGGAAGAAGAATCATTTTATTTTGAAATATAAAACAATCAAACTGGAAATATATATCAGTGTCGAAAAACAATAACTACTTCCAAAACACCGTTTGATTTGTATTCTATTCGACAAAAAATAAAATAACTAGTCAGCAAAAACAAAAACAATAAATATTGACCTCCGGTTGGCGTGTCAGGAATCCGTTTTTGGTCAGATTTCTGACACAAGAACCGGAAGTTATCATTTAGGCCATGAAGGCCAGAAGTTTTTTGTTTTTTTACCTTTATTTATAAAATCCAACATTTTACAAACAGTTGAGAAAAAATAATCAAAGTGTGTAAAAAAAACCCAGTACAAAACAGTATAAAAATAGTACAAAACACCGGTTTGTCACTGTAACTCGCCTCTTTTCCCGGACTTTTACTTCCGGTGTGTCACTGTCTTTTTTTTTTTTTTTTTTTTTTTTTAAATTTGGTAAATCTTTATTTATAAATTGCAACATTTACAAACAATTGAGAAATGATAATAATCAAAATAAGTACAAAAACAGAGTAATTAAAACCTTTTTTTCTTCTTCTTCTTTTTTAGGAAGAAGAATAATTTTATTTTGAAATATAAAACAATCAAGCTGGAAATATATATCAGTGTCGAAAAAGAATAACTACTTCCAAAACACCGTTTAATTTGTGTCTTATTCGACAAAAAATTAAATAACTAGTCAGCAAAAACAAGAACAATAAATATTGACCTCCGGTTGGCGTGTCAGAAATCCGTTTTTGGTCAGATTTCTGACACGAGAACAGGAAGTCAACATTTAGGCCATGAAGGCCAGTAGTTTTTTGTTTTTTTTACCTTCATTTATAAAATCCAACATTTTACAAACAGTTGAGAAAAAATATTTAAAGTAAGTAAAAAAAACAGTACAAAACTGTATGAAAATAGTACAAAACACCGGTGTGTCACTGTAACTCGCCTCTTTTCCCGGACTATTTACTTACGGTGTGTCACTGTTTTTTGTTGTTTTTTTTAAATTTGGTAAATCTTTATTTAGAAATTGCAACATTTACAAACAATTGCGAAATAATAATAATCAAAATAAGTACAAAAACAAAAAAAACCTTTTTTTCTTCTTCTTTTTTTTAGAAGCAAGAATAATTGTATTTTGAAATATAAAACAATCAAGCTGGAAATATATATCAGTGTCGAAAAACAATAACTACTTCCAAAACACCGTTTAATTTGTGTTCTATTTGACAAAAAATAAAATAACTAGTCAGCAAAAACAAAAACAATAAATTTTGACCTGCGGTTGGCGTCTCAGAAGAACCGGAAGTCAACATTTAGGCCGTGAAGGCCAGTAGTTGTTTTTTTAACCTTTATTTATAAAATTCAACTTTTTACAAACAGTTGAGAAAAAATAATCAAAGTAAGTACAAAAACAGTACAAAACAGTATAAAAATAGTACAAAACACTATTACTCGCCTTTTTTCCGTGGGCCACAAAACCAGGATCACGGATTGAATAACAAAAAATCAATTACGATCCCATGTACATAAAACAAAAAAAACACACATATGTTACAAGATAAGCACACGTTCCCATTAACAAATTGTCAGCGAATGTGTTTCATTAAGATGTAAAACGTGGTTGTATTTCATGTTTTTGTAAACTCCAGCGATTTCTTGTTCCTCTTCTTCTTTGGTTTAATGGCGGTTGCCAAGCAACCTTCTGGCGTGCATTACCTTCACCTTCTGATATGAAATCCATACTATATTACAGTGGTTCTTAACCTGGGTTCGATCCCCATGCAGCAAAAAGACTCCGCGGCGGAATCGCTTTCCGGAACGGACCAGCGAAACGGACCCGTATCGGGGTCCACCTGTCCTCAGGAAGGGAGCTGTGGCTCCGAGCTCGATCCGCTCCGCATCCATGATCAAAACCTTATCTCCACGGCGAGTGCGCTTTGGACCAGCACATACATCCGCCGCAAACCAGCAACGGACTCATAAAAACCCTGGCTCATCTGGCCCGGGTCCATTTTGGACCCGTTTATCTTATTTTCAAAATCCCTTCTGTTCTTGTTGTAGGAAAAAATAGGAAACTAACACTAAAGTGTTAGTTTCCTATTTTATCCTGGTGATATATTGTATTACTAGGCCCTACTTACTACAGCATTATAGGCCTAAGTTTATAAGCTTAGGCAATGCATATTTAAAAAGATGCACCCCTTGAAGATCACAACTCTTAAGAACAGAATTTGAATAATGTCTTTTCAATCAGGTGTTGAAAACACCTGTAAATGTGATTAGAACCATAACGAGCAACAATTAAACTGATTGAAAAAAAATTGTTCAACCCCCTAGTTACATACATCTTTAGTACTTAGTAGAACACCCTTTGGCAGTAATTACATCCTTCAAACGTGATACATAAGCGGACACAAGCTTCTTGCAACCATCTACAGGTATTTTAGCCCATTCCTCTTGGGCAAAGGCCTCCAGTTCATTCACATTCTTGGGCTTGCGTGCTGCAACTGCCCTCTTCAAGACCCACCACAGGTTTTCTATAGGATTTAGGTCTGGCGACTGTGAAGACCCCTCCAGAGTCTTCCAGCCCTTCTTCTGCAACCACTCAGATGTTGATTTGGAGTTATGCATGGGATCGTTGTCCTGTTGGAAGGTCCAACGTCTCCCAAGCCTCAGCTTCGTCACTGACTTCATGACATTTGCAGCTAATATATCCTGCTAGGAAATAGAATTCATAATGCCTTGAACGCGCTGGAGATTCCCGGTACCTGAGGCAGAGAAACAGCCCCAGAGCATGATTGACCCCCACCATGCTTAACAGTAGGTAAGGTGTTCTTCTCTTTGTAAGCTTCATTTTTTCTCCTCCAGACAGAACGTTGATTCATAGGCCCAAAGAGTTCAACTTTTGTCTCATCACTCCATAGAACAGTTTCCCAAAACCTTTGGGGTTAGTCCAGATGATTTTTTGGCATAGTGGAGTCTATTTTTCTTGTGCCTGGTAGTCATCAGTGGGGTGTGCCTGGGAGTTCTGGCATGGAGGCGTTCATCTCGTAGTGCGCGCCTTATTGTCTGGGGCGAAACCTGCGTTCCCCCCTCTGCAATGTCCTGTTGTAGTTCCTCAGCTGTTACCCGGGGGGTTTTCACTACTGTACGCACACAGCATCCTCTTTCTACCACGCCCAGGTAGTGTTTCCACTATGCCTTTAGCTTTAAACTTGCAAATTATGCTCCCAACTGTGTCTCTTGGAATGTGTAATGTCTTTGCTATTTTCTTATATCCATATCCTTTCTTATGAAGAGAAATTACCTCCTCTCTTGACTTCTTTGACCACTCCCTGGACTTCACCATGTTGCAAATACACCATTGACCATCTACAAGAAATGAGCGTCACAGTCTTTTTAAATCAGTTTAATTGTTGCTCGTTATGGTTCTAATCACATCTACAGGTTTTTTCAACACCTCATTGAAAAGACCTTGTTCAAATTCTGTTCTTAAGGGGTTGAATAATTTTTTCAATGAGATATTAAGAGAAATGACACTGTTTGGTATGTTACAACATATAATGTTGTAATTGAAGTTGCATTTGTCTATTTAATGCATCTTTATTTGATATGACTATAAACAAAATACGGAATAAATGTCCAACTTGCTAAAACACCAAAATTTTGTGGGGGTTGAATAATTTTGATCACAACTGTATTCAGTACTGTATACACGTATATAGTACAGTAATAACTTTGGGAAAACTGGGAAGTTAAGAAAATATTGATACTAACACAATTGTCCTAGATCAGAGGTCAACAACGCGGTGCCCGCTGACACTAGGTAGCCCGTAAGGACCAGATGAGTCGTTCGCTGGCCTGTTCTAAAAATAGCTCAAATAGCAGCACTTACCAGTGAGCTTCCTCTATTTTTTACATTTTATTTATCTACTAGCAAGCTCGTCTCGCTTTGCTCGACATTTTTAATTCAAAGAAAGACAAAACTCAAATAGAATTTTAAATACCAAGAAAATATTTTAAAGACTTGGTCTTCACTTGTTTATATAAATTCATTTATTTTTTTACTTTGCTTCTTATAACTTTCAGAAAGACAATTTTAGACAAAGAATACAACCTTAAAAATTATTTTAGGATTTTCAAACACATATACCTATTTACCGTTTAAATCCGTTCCTCTTCTTTCCTGACAATTTAAATCAATGTTCAAGTAAATTAGGTACGGTGTGGCGCAGTGGGAGAGAGGCCGTGCGCAACCAGAGGGTCCCTGGTTCAATCCCCACCTAGTACCAACCTCGTCACGTCCGTTGTGTCCTGAGCAAGACACTTCACCCTTGCTCCTGATGGGTGCTGGTTAGCGCCTTGCATGGCAGCTCCCTCCATCAGTGTGTGTGAATGGGTAAATGTGGAAGTAGTGTCAAAGCGCTTTGAGTACCTTGAAGGTAGAAGAAATGCGCTATACCAGTACAACCCATTCATAATATAGTACTGTATACACATATATAGTACTGTATTAATCTAGTATTCTTCCTCGCTTGTTTTCTTCTTTTTAAAGTTAAAGTTTAACGTACCAATGATTGTCACACACTCTTGGTGTGGCGAAATTATTCTCTGCATTTGACCCATCACCCTTGATCACCCCCTGGGAGGTGAGGGGAGCGATGGGTAGCAGCAGTGCCACGCCCGGGAATCATTTTTGGTGATTTAACCCCCAATTCCAACCCTTGATGCTGAGTGCTAAGCAGGAAAGGAATTTCTTCACATTTTTATAGTCTTTAGGTATGACTCAGCGGGATTTGAACTCACAACCTACCGATCTCAGGGGCGGACACACGTCAGCTGTTTGAGTCACGTGCTTTCATTCATCCAAGCACTACATCATCTGCTCTTAAAGAGACACGACCCACTAATATTATTACTGTATTAAAAACTACTACAGTACTACTACTTATATTATCTACGCCTACTTCAACTACCACAGTATTACTACACACAAGTGTTAGAGAATAGAACAGAATAGAATAGAAAGTACTTTATCGATCCCTGGGGGAAATTCAGACCAATTTATGTTGTGATCAAACAAGTACTTTCTACGTACAACTATGTTTACTATATTTGAATGGTGATGCGTACACGTTATCCAAAATATTGTAGTCTTGCTTTTAAATCCATCTTTGCTCTAAGTTGGGAGGTAGAGTCATCATGACATATTAAAACAATATGTTAATGGTGCAGCATAGCTCGGTTGGTAGAGTGGCCGTGCCAGCAATTTGAGGGTTCCAGTTTCGATCCCCACTTCCGCCATCCTAGTTACGGCCGTTGTGTCCTTGGGCAAGACACTTTACCCATCTACTCCCAGTGGCACCCACACCGATTTAGAAACGTAACTTTGATATTGGGCTTGCGCTTAGAGTCACAAGAGAAAAGCGCTATATAAATACAATTCACGTCACAAATATAATTCACTAATATTTTCTGTGTGATTACAATCGTTTAACATTTTTCTTCTGTAAAAACCAGTACATTTGCACATTTTTTAACGAAAGAGAGCAGAGAGCTGATAAGAGTAAACTTACCAGTTGAGTGCAATGTGCCTTTTCCTGAGTACAGTAGATCCCAGACGAGGCAGTGAATATTTATTTTTCTTGCTATGTTAATGAGCAACTTGTATAGAATTTTTTGAATTGTATTAACATTAATGACAGCATGTGAATTTCAAGTTTAAAAAGGTCTCAGCTGGCATGAACTTCACTGCATACAGGTTTGAATGTACGCTTAGTTTTAGTAGGAAATCCTGACAAGTCTTAATACCAAACCCCAGATAAGTCACAAAGAACAGAAGCTTGATTGGAATCAATGAGAAGCTAATATTTCCTGAGAAATGCTTCATCCTCGCGGACCGCAAGCACGCAAAACCTTGCAGAATAAGAGCATCAGAAAGTCACCACCCTTTAATCAGTGTTTGTTTCAGGAAATTCATTGTTCAATTAAAATACAATCTTCTCGATTACAACCTTCTGTCACACCTGGGTGAAGTATTGTCTGGTTTCATGTTGTCTTGTCATTTCCTGTTTTATTTTGAAAGGTTAACTCTCCCTCTCGTTTCAGGTCACTTGCCCTTCCTCCTGTTTCACTGGTCTGATGTCTCTCCTGATTGCCTGATTGTGCCCACCTGTGTCACCCTCCCTCATGTGTATAAATGTCTGGTCTTCCTCTTGTCTTGTGCCAGAGTATATCGTCTCGCTACGTGCCTCCAGCCTTGTCCACAACCTTGAACCAAGCTTTGCTAAGTATTGCCTTGCCTTATTTATTGATTTCTTTATTTCCTCTGAGAAAGAGTGATTTTGTTTGCTAAAGTTTTTGGTCAAGAATTTTGTGTCTAATTTTAGTGCTTTGCCTTCTTTTTTCCCCTCTTGGAGAGCTTTAGTTTGTAGTTTTCTCAGCTTTTTATAGCGCAATTTCTGTTAAAAGTTTATTGTCTCCTCTGTGAGTGATTTACCTTTTTTTAGCTAATCATAGATTGTTGTTCTTTTGTTATTAGATTCGTGTGTAATTTTGCTATTGCCTTTTTCCTCCCTATGGAGTGATTTTCTGTTTATTGCGTTTTGCCTATATGTGTTTTGTTATCATAGATTCTTTAGCCGCTTTGCTTTAATCACTCTGTTAAAGCCTGTGTCAATTGTCCCCCTTCTGCACCTGAGTCCTCATTCTCGCCAAGGTTTAACACCTTCAGATCAATACATTGCAAAAGTAGCAAAATGCAAGAGTAGGATAAAGATCTCCGTAAATCTTGTAGATGTTACTGTCAAATGCGCTGAAATGTGACAAAAACAAAACATATTTTTCACGTGCAATAAACAAAACAATGCAAGCCAAAGTTTATTCTTTAGCACATTGAATTTTTTCGTTTACAAATGTAAACACCATGGTGGCTATTTGAAATACAAAATAAGGACGGATTATCATTTGTAGTATTTTAATTTCTGGAGCTATCAACTACAATTTAGCGTAAAAGGAATAAATGTTACTTTTACTTAGTTTTTTTGTTCACTTACTTCAGATAGAATAACAGAGTAAAATATGTTGATAAAATTCTTTGGTGTCCATCGAAGAGACAAAACATGAAATGCAGCACAGATCAATTGTGTGTGTGTGTGTGTATAAGAACACAAGACACCTGAAAAAGTGGTGGCACCTCAGATGTCACACAGGACCCAATTGATGTCCATCTGTGTGTGGTGGCGTTCAAGGGAAATGTGTTCATGTACGCTCAGTTCTTCTTCTTTACGCCCGAGTTTCGATTGTTGAACAGGCTGAGTCCTGATCGGCCGTTTCCATTGGTGACGCCGGGCTGCTGCAGCACTTTGTCCAATGTGGTCTTCTTAATGGCTGCAGGGGAAATGCGCTCCTGGTCGGCCAGAAACTGCAGCTCCCTGCAAGAGGAAGATGACGATATTTCATCCATCCATCCATTTTCTACCGCTCATTCCCTTTTGGGGTCACGGGGGGCGCTGGCGCCTATCTCAGCTACAATCGGGCGGAAGGCGGGGTACACCCTGGACAAGTCGCCACCTCATCGCAGGGCCAACACAGAGAGACAGAAAACATTCACACTCACACACTAGAGCCAATTTAGTGTTGCCAATCAACCTATCCCCAGGTGCATGTCTTTGGAAGTGGGAGGAAGCCGGAGTACCCGGAGGGAACCCACGCATTCACGGGGAGGACATGCAAACTCCCCACAGAAGGATCCCGAGCCTGGATTTTAACCCAGGACTGCAGGACCTTCGTATTGTGAGGCAGACGCACTAACCCCTCTGCCACCATGGAGCCCGACGACGATATTTCAGTGAAGTCGTCTATTGTCGGACTGTAAACTTACATCTCACACATCCACAAAAGGCGTCATTGACCCAAAACTTGTATTTATATTTGTGTAAATTATGCATAGTTCAAAGTAAAACATGCTGAGTGTCTGGCAAGTAAAATAATTGCTCTGGTTTGCATTTCCAGAACCTTCTTACTTCGTCCTGATACACGAGGCCTCCACTGCATTGATGAGAAGGCTGCGGAAACCCCCACTCTCCATGACATGAAGCGCATGGATGGTAGCGCCACCTGGTGAGCAAACATTGTCCTTCAGCTGGCCAGGATGCTGCTCAGAGTCCAGCAGCATTTTGGCTGCTCCCTGCACATTAAAAGAAGAAGAGAAAGTAAAGTACAGCACAGGCACATCTGCAAATGTTTGAAAAAAGGAAATGCAATCCCCCTTTTAAAAAGGACACTTTGTGATTATAGTTATCTTTAATGCTACGAATCAAAAAATTAAATGAACATTTTGGCGAGTCAGAAAAAACAATGTCATAAAGCAATATAAGGATACTAGGAAATATGTGCATGTATTATACATACACAAACGCCAAAAGTTTGGACACACCTCGTTTCAATGCGTTTTCTTTATTTTCTTGACTATTTACATTGTGGATTGTCACTGTAGGCATCAAAACGATGACGTCTGTGAAGTGAAAACTATTTCGGTGACCTCTTGAAGCTCATCGAGGGAAAGCCAAGAGTGTGCAGAGTACGCACGCACACATATATACGTATATGAGTTGGGAAATTGTGTCAGATGTAAATATAAATGGAATACAATGATTTGCAAATCATTTTCAACCCACATTCAGTTGAATATGCTACAAAGACAACATATTTGATGTTCAACCTGATAAACATTTTTTTTTTTGCATATAAACATTAACTTTGGAATTTGATGCCAGCCACACATGACAAAGAAGTTGGGAAAGGTGGCAATAAATGATGATAAAGTTGAGGAATGCTCATCAAACACTTATTTGGAACATCCCACAGGTGTGCAGGCTAATTGGGAACAGTTGTGTGCCATGATTGGGTATAAAATCAGCTTCCATGAAATGCTAAGTAATTCACAAACAAAGATGAGGTGAGGGTCACCACTTTGTAAGCAAATTGTCGAACAGTTTTAGAACAACATTTCTCAACGAGCTATTGCAAAGAATTTTACCATCTATGGTCCATTAAATCATCAAAATGTTCAGAAAATCTAGAGAAATCACTGCACGTAAGCGATGATATTACAGGCTTTTGATCCCTCAGGCGGTACCAAAAACAGACATCAGCGTGTAAAGGATATCACCACATGGGCTCAGGAACACTTCATAAAACCACTGTCAGTAACTACAGTTGGTCGCTACATCTGTAAGTGCAAGTTAAAACTTTACTATGCAAAGCCAAACCCATTTATCAACAATATCCTGAAACGCCGCCGGCTTGGCTGGGCCCGAGCTCACCTAAGATGGACTGATGCAAAGTGGAAAGGTGTTCTGTGGTCTGACGAGTCCACATTTCAAATGATATTTGGAAACAGAGGATGTGGTGTCCTCCAGAACAAAAGGAAAGATAACCATTCGGATTGTTATAGGCGCAAAGTTCAAAAGCCAGCATCTGTGATGGTATGGGGGTGTATTAGTGCCCAATGCATGGGTAACTTACACATCTGTGAAGGCACCATTAATGCTGAAAGGTCCATACAGGTTTTGGAACAACAGATGTCATTCAAGCAACGTTATCATGGACGCTCCTGCTTGTTTCAGCAAGACAATGCCAAGCCACATTCAGCACGTGTTACAACAGCGTGGCTTTGTAAAAAAAAGAGTGCGGGTACTTTCTTGGCCCGCCTGGAGTCCAGACCTGTCTACCATGGAAAATGTGTGGCGCATTATGAAGTGTAAAATACGACAGCGGAGACCCCGGACTGTTGAACGACTGAAGCTCTACATAAAATGAGAATGGGAAAGAATTCCACTTTCAAAGCTTCAAAAATTAGTTTCCTCAGTTCCCAAATGTTTATTGAGTGTTGTTAAAAGAAAAGGTGATGTAACACAGTGGTGAATATGCCCTTTCCCAACTACTTTGGCACGTGTTGCAGCCATGAAATTCGAAGTTAATTATTATTTAAAAAAAAAAAAGTTTATGAGTTTGAATATGAAATATCTTGTCTTTGTAGTGCATTCAACTGAATATGGGTTGAAAAGGATTTGCAAATCATTGTATTCTGTTTATATTTACATCTAACAATTTCCCAACTCATATGGAAACAGGGTTTGTATGTGTGTGCGCACACGCACACACACACACACACACATATACATATACATATTTATATATATATATGAACAACTTAGATTTATATCGCACTTTTCTAGACACAAAGCGCTCACAGAGAAGTGGGAACTCAACATTCATTCACAACTGGTGGTGGTAAGCTACATCAGTAGCCACAGCTGCCGTGGGGTAGACTGACGGAAGCGTGGCTGCCAGTTTACGCCTACGGCCCCTCAGACCACCACCTATCATTCATTCACCAGTGTGAGCGGCATCGGGGGCAAAGGCTGAAGTGTCCTGCCCAAGGACACAACGGCAGCGATTTTTTGGATGTCAATAGGTGGGAAGCGAACCTGCAACCCAAAGGTTTCTGGCCGGCCGCTCTACCCACTTCGCCATGCCGCCCCAATATATATATGTGCGTGCGCACAGACACACACACAAAATTAATTATGCGTGCGCGCACGCACACAATATATATACGTGCGCACACATATACAGTGTATATATATATATATATATATATATATATATATATAGTGGGGCAAAAATGTATTTAGTCAGCCACTGATTGTGCAAGTTCTCCCACTTAAAATGATGACAGAGGTATGTCATTTTCATCATAGGTATACTTCAACTGTGAGAGACAGAATGTGGGAAAAAAAATCCAGGAATTCACATTGTAGGAATTTTAAAGAATTTGTAAATTATGGTGGAAAAAAGGTATTTTCAACCCAGGACTTCACGGCAAGACTTGGTCAACGACCTGAAAAGAGCTGGGACCACTATTTCCATGGTCACTGTTGGTAATACACTAAGACATCATGGTTTGAAATCATGCATGGCACGGAAGGTTCCCCTGCTTAAAATAGCACAAGTTAAGGCCCGTCTTACAGTAAGTTTGCCAATGACCATTTGGATGATCCAGAGGAGTCATGGGAGAAGGTTTAGTGGACAGATGAGACCAAAATTGACATTTTTGGTCATAATTCCACTATACGTGTTTGGAGGAAGAATGATGCGTACCATCCCAAGAACGCCATCACTACTGTGAAGCATGGGGGTGGTAGCATCATGTTTTGGGGGTGTTTTTCTGCTCATGGGACAGGTTAAAGTTAAAGTACCAATGATTGTCTCACACACTCTTGGTGTGGCGAAATTATTCTCTGTATTTGACCCATCACCCTTGATCACGCCTGGGAGGTGAGGGGAGCAGTGGGCAGCAGCAGTGCCGCGCCCGGGAATCATTTTTGGTGATTTAACCCCCAATTCCAACACTTGATGCTGAGTGCCAAGCAAGAAAGGAATGAGTCCCATTTTTATAGTCTTATTATAAGGAGAGGATGACTGCAGCCATATATTGTGAGATTTTGGCCAAAAACCTCCTTCCCTCAGTCAGATCATTGAAGATGAGTCGTGGCTGGATCTTCCAACATGACAATGACCCAAAGCACACAGCCAGAAAAAAAAACAAAAAGTGGCTTCGTAAGAACCATATCAAAGTTCCGCAGTGGCCTAGCCAGTCTCCAGACCTAAATCCAATTGAAAATCTTTGGAGAGAGCTGATAGTCTGTGTTACTCAGAGACAGCCCAGAAACCTGACTGATCTAGAGAAGATCTGTGTGGAGTGTGCCCTCCTGCAGTCTGTGCAAACCTTGTGAAGAACTACAGGAAACGTTTGACCTCTGTAATTGCAAACAAAGGCTACTCTACCAAATATTAATGTTGGTGTTCAAATACTTATTTTCTGCCTTATCACACAAATTGTTAAAAAATCATTGATTGTGATTTCTAGACTTTTCTTTTTAGGTTATCTCTCATACAGTGGACATGCTCCTACCATGAATATTTCAGACCCCTCCATGATTTCTAAGTGGGAGAACTTGCGGTGTTCAAATACATATTTTCTTCACTGTATGTGCGCGCACGCACACACACACACACACACATATACATATATATATATATATATATATATATATATATATATATATAAACATATATATACGTGCGCGCACACGCACAATATATACGTGCGGGCGAGCGCACGCAGACGCGCGCGCGCACACACACACACACACCCATCCATTTTCTACCGCTTATTCCCTTTTGGGGTCACGGGGGCGCTGATACCTATCTCAGCTACAATCGGGCAGAAGGCGGTGTACCCTGGACAAGTCGCCACCTCATCGCAGGGCCAACACAGATAGACAGACAACATTCACACTCACATTCACACACTAGGGCCAATTTAGTGTTGCCAATCAACCTATCCCCAGGTGCATGTCTTTGGAAGTGGGAGGAAGCCGGAGTACCCGGAGGGAACCCACGCATTCACGGGGAGGACATGCAAACTCCACACAGAAAGATCCCGAGCCCGGGATTGAACACTGACTACTCAGGACCTTCGTATTGTGAGGCAGACTCACTAACCCCTCTTCCACTGTGAAGCCCACACACACCCACACGCACACACACCTATGGGATAAATAAAATATGATAATTTTTTACATGTATAATTGAATAACTAGGTGCCCAAATGCGTCCACCCCTAATTCTGTGTGTACAATTGACCGCTAGTGGATGACAGAATGATAAACACAAAATGAATGAAGAAAACTGACCAATAGGGCCTGAGCTCCGAGTCGGACAGCGAGTCTCCTTGGCAGACCCATTTTCACTCCTCCATCTGCTAGTGCATCCAGTGCTGTGAACGCCTGTGTCAACCACGCAGATATATTATAGTTCATACTGTTATTTGTTCAGTGCAGTCAAACAGGATGTTGTGTGCACTGTGAAGCATTAAGTGAAATGTGTGACAAAGTTGGAGTGAAACAGTCTCAAAAGGTAGCTGATGTAAGGAGTTATTTGTATTATTTTCTTTTTATTTGTGTTTCCTATGTTCTTTTGTGTGTTCTGTATACAGTGTGAGTGACAGACATAAGCAGTTAAGTTGCTTACATAGGCGGGTCCACTGCCGCTTAGCCCGGTGACGGCGTCGATGAGGTCCTCCTCCACCTCAGTGCAGTATCCGACACTGGCCATCAACTGCTCCAGCAACTTACCATCCTCCACCTGAAAGTAACAACATCATCAGAAATATATATATATCTATTACAAATTAGGGCTGGGCGATACATCGATATACGCGATATATCGCGGGTTTGTCTCTGTGCGATATAGAAAGTGACTATCGTGATATTCGAGTTAGGGCTGGGCGATATTGGCTTTAATTAATATCTCGGTATTTTTATGCCATATCGCAATATACGATATATGTCTCAATATTTTGCCTTAGCCTTGAATGAACACCTAATGCATATAATCACAGCAGTATGATGATTCTTCTTCATACTGCATTAAAATATGCTCATTTTAAACTTTCATGCAGAGTGAAAACACAACTAAGTCAATTTACCAAAACTGTATTTATTAAATACTCTTCATTCTCTTGCGGGTGACTTTTTAAATGAAAGAACAAATTAGTAGTGCTGCTACCTTTGGTAGCAACACTTCTGCCGCATACTTTGCATATTGCTGTTGTCTGCTGAATATCTTCCCGCTTGAAGCACAAACCACCGCCAGATGATGGACCCCCTGCTGTTTTTTTTGGCATTAATTGTTCTTCCTCCATTTGTGATCAGTTTCGCACCTTCTCTTTCGTAATGTCACTCGCAACGCTCCGCTTGCACGACCTGTCGCAGCTAACGTTAGCCATGCTGCTACCTCTCTGCTCGGCGAAAGCGTATGATGCTACACGAACGACAGTATGTGACTATGTAAAAAGGTGGGCTTGTTTTAAGTCTCAGTGAGAAGAAGAGACGAGAAGGAGTGAGAAAAGCCTGTAGTGTAATGCCCGCAGCTAAAAGCAACTGCTTGAGAACGTATACTCAAATATTACGATAGTCATTTTCTACATCGCACCGAGGCAAAGCCCTAATTAGAGTACACGTTCTCATGCAGTTGTTTTTAGCTGCGGGCATTACACTACAGGCTCTTCCCACTTGTGTTTCCGTCTCACAGAGCGTAAGCGCACCTTCTTACATACGTTACATATTGTCACGTCTCACGTCACATACGTATAATCCCTTGCCCAGCGAGAGATAGCAGCATGGGTAACGTTAGCTGTGATGCTAGCGGAGCCGTGCGAGTGGTAATACGAGAGAAAGAAGGTTCAAATCTGGTAACAAATGAAGGAAAAATTAATTCCCAAGAAAAACAGCACAGGGTCCATCGTCTGGCGGTGTTTTGGCAACGGTTGTTTTGGTTGAACAAACAACCGTAATAAGTCAAGCATGCGGTACAAGCGTTGCTATAAAAAGTAGCATTACTGCTAGTATGTAGCATCATTTGAAAAGTCACCTGCTAATAACTGTTTAATAAATACAGTTTTCGTCAATTGACTTAGTTTTGATTTCCTTCTCTGCATGAAAGTTTAAAACTAGTATATATTAAAGGCCTACTGAAACCCACTACTACCGACCACGCAGTCTGATAGTTTATATATCAATGATGAAATCTTAACATTGCAGCACATGCCAATACGGCCGGTTTAGTTTACTAAATTGCCATTTTAAATTTCCCGCGAGGTATCCTGTTGAAAACGTCGCGGAATGATGACGTCTCGGGTTGTAGCGGACATTTTTTTCCAGCCCGATCCAAGCTATAAGTAGTCTGCTTTAAATCGCATAATTACACAGTATTCTGGACTTCTGTGTTGCTGAATCTTTTGCAATTTGTTCAATTAATAATGGAGAACTCAAAGTAGACAGATGGAGGTGGGAAGCGGTGCACTGCAGCTGCCTTCAGCATCACAAACACAGCCGGTGTTTCCTTGTTTAAAATTCCCGAAGGTGAAGCTTTACTATGGAACAGAGCTGTCAAGCGAAAATGGATCCCGACCACATGTCAACCGGCAGGTTTCGGTGAGAAAATTGTGCTAATAAGTCGGCTCTTACCGTAGACATCAGCGGAGCTTGCGTCCTGCTGCAGCTGCATGGCTTCCCTCAGAGACACTGGCGGTCACCACACCCGTGGCCACACCCCTAAGACTTTCAGGTACCATATAATCTCACTAAAACACTAGTAACACAATAGGCAGATAAGGGATTTTCCAGAATTATCCTAGTAAATGTGTCTAATAACATCTGAATTGCTCTCACTGCCCTCGCCTTTTTTCTAGTCCTTCACTTTCATTATCCTCATCCACAAATTTTTCATCCTCGCTCCAATTAATTGGGAAATTGTCGCTTTCTCGGTCCGAATCGCTCTAGCTGCTGGTGGGTATGATTGTAAACAATGTGAGGATCTCTACAACCAGTGACGTCACGCGCACATCGTCTGCTACTTCCGGTAATGGCAAGGCTTTTTTATTAGCGACCAAAAGTTGCGAACTTTATCGTCGATGTTCTCTACTAAATCCTTTCAGCAAAAATATAGCAATATTCCAAAATGATCAAGTATGACACATTGAATGGACCTGCTATCCCCGTTTGAATAAGAGAATCTCATTTCAGTAGGCCTTTAATGCTGTATGAACAAGAATGTTTTAATGTAGACACAGAATCATCATACTGCTGTGATTACATGTATCAAGTGTTCATTCAAGGCTAAGGCAAAATTTCGAGATATATATCGTGTATCGCGATATGGCCTAAAAATAGAGATATTAAAAAAAGGCCATATCGCCGAGCCCTATTACAAATCTTTCAAATCTAAATGATAAAACAAAAAAGGAGCACACTGATGAAACAATAGTATTTGAAAACCAGCGCTCTCAGGTTAAAAGAGTTGCGTGACTTTCCTACTAAATACGGCCGTACGATCAAATCCAGAAAATGGCGTAAGCCGGTAATAATTCAGATGTATGAAAGTGTTTGCAGGCATTAATTCCAGCACATTTCTTGGTTACATCGCACTCTACTTGGAATCCTATGCAGTGATGTGAAATGGTAAATGGATTATACTTGTATAGCGTTTTTCTACTTTCAAGGTACTCAAAGCGCTGAGACACTATTTCTACACACACACACACACACACACACACACACACACACACACACACACACACACACACACACACACACACACACACACACACACACACACACACACACACACACACACACACACACACACACACACACACACACACACAGTGGAAGCTGCCACACCATCCCATGGCACAACCAGACCACACTCCCTTATACATGTGCAAATCATATCGAAAATAGCCATGTGACTGAGCTCGGCACGTTCACACCAATCACAAGTCAGCCGGAGGTGCTTCTTTCTCATGTTTCGAGCAAACCGCAGAACGATTGTCAGACTGTCATTAATTGCCGTGTCTTCAGAAGACTGAACGCAGGTGGAAATAAAGAAATAAATGGTCGTGTCAGGAAGAAGGTGAAAAAGAAAATAGATGTGCGTGGCCAAAACTGACTCTGGGAAATTAGTGCTGCAGTCCGTTTGAAAATATAGTCACTAGTTGCTTGCAAGAGCATTCGTTATTGTGCCATCCTATTCGGTCTCAGGTGCCATGACCACCCGCTGCAGCAGTCCACCTGCCATGGGCAATAATAGTCACAGGATCACACAATGACAGCAATAGGTGGCAAAATGATCGCCTAGATAAATGAATAAATGTCCTCACAAATATTAACATGAATAAATGCATTGGCACTAGGGATGGGCGATATGGCCTTTACTCTATATTTTTAGGCCATGTCACGACAACGTATTTTTCATTTGGCCGGGGGTGCGACTTATACTCAGGAGCGACTTATGTGTGTAAGTATTAACACATTACCGTAAAATATCAAATAATATTATTTACCTCATTCACATAAAAGACTAGACGTATAAGATTTCATGGGATTTAGCGATTAGGAGTGACAGATTGTTTGGTAAACGTATAGCGTGTTCTATATGTTAGTTATTTAAATGACTCTTACCATAATATGTTACGTTAACATACCAGGCACCTTCTCAGTTGGTTATTTATGCCTCATATAACATAAACTTATTCAGCCTGTTGTTCACAGTGCTTTTTTAAATTGTCTTTCAAAATGTCTATTCTTGGTGTTGGGTTTTATCAAATATATTTCCCCCAAAAATGCGACTTATACTCCAGTGCGACTTAGATATGTTTTTTTCCTTCTTTATTATGCATTTTCGGCAGGTGCGCCTTATACTCCCAAGAACAATTTTAGAAAGTTAAAATATAAAATAAAGGGCTTTTCTTGTTGCACTTGAACAATTTACAATTTTCCACGTTACATATAGTCTGCTATAATCAAGAATTACACAAAAAATAAAAAAAGCTTTATTTACACTATAAAATAAATGCTTCAGGATTCATGGTTGCCACTCCTGGTCTGTGCGTTAAGAAAATTACAATTATTACTAAGTATTGAAAACAAAACTATGGATAAATGTACTCAGATAAGCCATGCAGCAGGTAAAACATACATTGTTAAAGGGTAAAACACAAATTGTCACAATTGTGTTTGACCCCCTTGCTTAGAGTGTCAAGAAGAAGCAGTTTTGTATTTGTGTGTTCGAAACTTAAAACGAAAAAAAAGTTTTGTCTACCATGTTTACAGGGTCCAAATGTATCCAATAAGAAAAATGCATCAGTGTCGATTGAAGCAGACTGAAGTAAACAATAAAACAGTCACAATCCTTGTGTAATTACCTCTGCATGAGTACCAGTTGCGTAGACCGTTGCTCCCTCTCTCACCACGACTGGAGTGTTGGTCATGCACCTCATGACTTTAGGAGCCGGGCGGTACTGAAGCAGTTTCTGAGCATTGACATATAAAACCCCATCAATCACATTCAAACCAAAGAAAATTATATTAATTAGGGATGCAACAGTACATGGTAAAATAATAACCAATACAACCTCATGGATCACGGATTTCCACTTTTGGAATTAATTTTGCAGTGTGTGTGCCTGTCCAGGGAAGCAAAAAGCATGCTGCTCGTTAAGCTTTTTAATCTGGCCTGCCAGACATTACAAAATAATTTTTTTAGATCTTTAAGATGGAAACTGCCGCTGCTATTATGATGTGCAGTGATGTTTATAAATTACCGTACATCTTGAACTACACAAAGTATTTCAATGGTTGCAATCTGCGCTTTTGCATGATATACTAGTTACTATGGTAATCTAATTCAGTGGTTCTCAAATGGGGGTACGTGTATCCCTGGGGGTACTTGAAGGCATGCCAAGGGGTACGTGAGATTTTTTTTTAAATATTCTAAAAATAGCAACATTTCAAAAATCTTTTATAATATATTTATTTAATAATACTCCAACAAAATATGAACGTAAGTTCATAAACTGTAAAAAGAAATGCAACAATGCAATATTCATTTTTGTGGACATGTTCCATAAATATTGATGTTAAAGATTTATTTTTTTGTGAAGAAATGTTTAGAATTAAGTTCATGAATCCAGATGGATCTCTATTACAATCCCCAAAGAGGGCATTTTAAGTTAATGATTACTTCTATGTGTAGACATGTTTATTTATAAATTGAATCACTTGTATATCTTTTAACAAGTTTTTAGTTATTTTTATATATTTTTTTCCAAATACAAACCCCGTTTCCATATGAGTTGGGAAATTGTGTTAAATGTAAATATAAACGGAATATAATGATTTGCAAATCATTTTAAACCCATATTCAGTTGAATATGCTACAAAGACAACATATTTGATGTTCAAACTGATAAACATTTTTTTTTTTGCAAATAATCATTAACTTTAGAATTTGATGCCAGCAATATGTGATTGATATATGAGATATCAGATAGTAGGTGCGGTTTTTTTTTACCCTTCACGCTCATATTTCGCTCTGTTTGTTGCATTTTTGTTGTGTTTTGCTTGATTGTAAAATATGTCGATGGAGAGGGGGTGTGAGATTCATATGTTGTCAATATTCAGTTTTTTATCATTAATTGTTAATATTGTAAATCCCAAATTCTTTATTTTCATGTACATTCTGGGTGTCTCAGTAAAAAAATTGAAGGCGTTTTAACGTTTTTAGCATTCAATCAGACATTTTTGGGAGGTTTTGTATTAGTGTTCCTAAAAATAGATATACCAGCCTCGACACATTTTTTTTCTTTAAAATTTGCCCCTCGAGTCAAAATAATTGCCTAGGCATGGCATACCACACAATGTGACTCTACCCATGCCTCTAACCTCCCCCTTCAAAATCGTATACAGGAAAAAAATAAACATTTATGTTCAGCTCTAACAAAGAAGATGTAAGACAACAATTTAAAGAAGCCTTTTCAAATCTCTTGAATGCTCCTCACGAAAGACAACATCTTACCACTGCAGCTTTTTGTTACCTGGACGAATTCCGGCTACAATGCAGACTCACAGATAAAACTATGTGACTTAACTATTGGTCCATACTCTGAGATTAAATGTACTTACAGAGTTAATAAGAACAAAACACTTTATTTATGCGTTTGATCTGACTCAACGCCTCAGATTTTCCATGTGCTAAAATCTAGAGGGTGTCCTGATCCAATATTGATATGAGTCCATTATCAGCAAAAAAGTATCGGATGATATCAGCTTGTATTTAAAATCTCCGATAAGGTCGGATACAAGCGGTCCTGCAGCCACTTAACATTTAAATGTCCTCCAATAAGCGCACAAAGTCCTTTTTTTGTATTTTTGTCAAATTCAAAAAAATAATAGGTTTATATTACTTACACATACAAAGTCTCCAAAGTGGATATGTATTTGAAAGTATTTAGTTACAAACGTCTGTGGATCATTCAACGTCCTGCACTAAACTTAATGAATTATTGTGACTAATCCCCGATTTAACGCTTCACTTCAAAAGCATAAATCTACCAGGTTAGTTAGTGTAATATACCCATCATTGTTCTCCAAGTAATCTCACTTGAGTAAGCCTTTTCTAACATTCCTCACTACAAAATAATAAAAGTATTTACTTATATGCCATAAGGTAAGTGTTTTTGAAACCTACTGTTTTATAACAACCAACACTATGAAATAGTACAAGTACCGTATTTTTCAGATTATAAATCGCTCCGGAGTATATGTCGCACCGGCCGAAAATGCATAATAAAGAAGTAAAAAAACATACGCACGTCGCACTGGAGTATAAGTCGCATATTTGGGAGAAATTTATTTGATAAAACCCAACACCAAGAATAGACATTTGAAAGGCAATTTAAAATAAATAAAGAATAGTGAACAACAGGCTGAATAAGTGTACGTTATATGAGGCATAAATAACCAACTGAGAAAGTGCCTGCTATGTTAACCTAACATATTATGGTAAGAGTCATTCAAATAACTATAACATATAGAACAAGCTATACGTTTACCAAACAATCCGTCACTCCTAATCGATAAATCCCATGACATCTTCTTCCTCGATGTCGCTTCTAAACAACTCTGCCAACTCCAAAAGGTATGCACCGCTTCCTCTTGTCGTTTTCTGCTGCATATTTCACTACGTCCAGCTTGTAATCTGCAGTACATGATTTCCTTGTCGGTGCCATTTATGTTCAGCCCTTCTCAGTCTTTATAAGTTACGGCCAACGATGAAACGATCCATTTTAATAGCTACGGCAGTAGCATATAGCAGTTAGCATTCCATGACACACAATGCACTTCTGCCATGACCCTCCCCCGCCAAATTCTTATTGGTTGACGTGTATGTGACGATTGCTGACATTTTCTGCGTCTCATTCAGGGAATGAGATAAATAATATTTGATATTTTACGGTAATGTGTTATTAATTTCACACATAAGTGGCTCCGGAGTATGTGTCGCACCCCCGGCCAAACTATGAAAAAAACTGCGACTTATAGTCCGAAAAATACGGTAGTAACATTTGAAATGTTGACTTAAGAAAAGTCTTGGTAGTATTCAGTACACCAGTGCTACATTGTTTACCGCAAAATACAGTTTTTGCTGGCAAGCAAAATAAACAGACATTTTTGAACAGACAAGAAAGTTGTCCTCCTTAAACCATACACCAATAAAACAAAAACAAACCAAAACTGTGGTGCAAAAACCAACGTATGGACTGTACCACGGGTCACCTGTATAGTTACACCTCTAATATTTGAGTAAGACAAGTAAATGTACAATGACAGCAATGGAAATTGTAAGAGTAATAATCACCTTTTCAATGGAGCTGATGGTGACCCCTGCAGCACAAGACACTATGAGATGACGGTCTTCGATGTCAGGGCCAATCTCATCCAGAACGAAAGGGATAATGTGAGGCTTCACAGCCAGGAAGAGCACATCACTCTTGCTGACTGTCTCTTTGTTACTGGTTGTCAGGCTCACTCCCATTTTCTACAAACAATGGAATTACAACACTTATCAAAATTATTATCATTATTATTATTACTACAGCATTAGTAGAAGAGTCACCTGCCTGTAATTTCTGAAAGGGGTCTTATGTTTTTTTCTTCCTACATTTAAAACATGTTTTACAATTTTGCATGGATGACGTTTCACAGACCATCTTCAAGCCACATTCGACTGTATCTTCATGAAGCGCAGTTGCGTGGGTGGTCTTATTTTTGTGCCTCCACTATGACTGCGTCTTTTCCAGTGAAAGCCATGTTGTAGTTTTTAGCGCTTCCATATGGTACGAGTAAACTGAACAATTTATTAATGAAACCCTTAATCCATCCATCCATTTTTCTACTGCTTGTGTCTCTCAATGTCGCGGGGGACAAGTCACCAACTCATAAACCGTCGCTCAGAAAATATATTTGAAGCTAGTGTGCGAATACTGTCTGTGTTGGCCCTGCCATGAGGTAGCCACTTGTCCAGGGTGTAATCTGTCTTCCGCCTAAATGCAGCGGAGATAGGCTCCAGCACCCCCTGCGACCTCGAAAGAGACAGGCGGTAGAAATGGATGGATAGATTAATAGTTAAGTTAAGTTTTCTTAGAAGCAGAACATTCTAGAATAATTAAACATATCCACTGCTAAGGACATTGCTTGTCAGAAAGTAACGTGTACATTATTTTACCCTGGATGTTTACATTGTCACTTTAAAAGACACTCAAATGTAAGTTGTTTTTTTGTATTTGCTTGAAACAGTAGATGTTACTGCACAATTATTTGCACTTAAACATACATGTTTGTATTATGATTAAAACTTTTGAAACATGTGTGTGTTCAATTACAGTAAGTGTGTTTACTCTAAACATTTCTGCCCCTTCATTTTACACCTAACGGCATTTTTTCCCTTTATTTTTGAATATACAGTGAGTGAGTTCGGAAAGTATTTAGATCCTTTTAAATTTTTCACTCGTTCATTTTATTTCTCAATAATGTACACTATATCAACTAAGTATTGAGCAAAGGGTCTGAATAACTATGTACATTTGATTTGACTTTAATTTTTAAATACACTTGCAAAAAAATCTGTTTTCTGTTTTGTCAAGATGGGGTGCCGAGTCTACATCAATGACAAATAAAATGAACTTTATCGATTTTAACAGATGGCTGCAATAAAACAAGGAGTGACACATTCAAAGGGGTCTAAATAATTTCCATAATCACTATATACCACAATAATATCGTACTGTGGCTTTAATATCGTACCGTGAGATTTTTATAACGTCACATCCCAACTAATTTGTATTAGAAATGGCGGCAGCGGAGGATGCATGTGCATGTACGAGCCAGTCTGTCTTACAACAAGAAGATAGAGAAAAAGAAAGAACTTGGGGCGGTATAGTGAAGTGAAGTGAATTATATTTTTATAGCGCTTTTCTCTAGTGACTCAAAGCGCTTTACATAGTGAAACCCAATATCTAAGTTACATTTCAACCAGTGTGGGTGGCACTGGGAGCAGGTGGGTAAAGTGTCTTGCCAAAGGACACAACGGCAGTAACTAGGATGGCAGAACCGGGAATCGAACCTGCAACCCTCAAGTTGCTGGCACGGCCACTCTACCAACTGAGCTATGCCGTATAGCTCGGTTGCGACAAAGCGAAAGTGGCGGCGGGGTAAGTGTCGACAAAATGTGGTAGTGACTCCGGACGGGCTCCAGACCCTTCCTAAGCTGTGGTGTCTGCCGGGCGCGCCACACCAGCCGTAACAAAGGCACATCATTAGATATCAGTATAATGGAACTTTCTCAAGTATATACAGTACAGGCCAAAAGTTTGGACACACCTTCTCATTCAATGTGTTTTTTTTTCCATGACCTATTGACATTCTAGATTGTCACCGAAGGCATCAAAACTAGGAATGAACACATGTGGAGTTATGTACTTAACAAAAAAAGGTGAAATAACTGAAAACATGTTTTATATTCTAGTTTCTTCAAAATAGCCACCCTTTGCTCCGATTACTGCTTTGCACACTCTTGGCAGTCTCTCGATGAGCTTCAAGCACACCAGTGAAGTGAACACCTTTTCAGGTGAGTGCCTCTTGAGGCTCATCGAGAGAATGAAATTTGCCAAAAAGGAGAGGATTTGAAGGGGTGCCTTGAGGAAGTACAAAACAGGCCAAAAGTTTGGAGACACCTCATTCCCTGTGTTTTCTTTATTTTCATTACTATTACATTGTAGATTGTCACTGAAGGCATTAACACTATGACACCTATGAAGTGAAAACCATTTCTGGTGACTACCTCTTGAAGCTCATCAAGAGAATGCCAAGAGTGTGCAAAGCAGTAATCAGAGCGAAGGGTGGCTATTTTGAAGAAACCAAAATATAAAACATGTCTTCAGTTATTCCCCTTCTTTGTTAAGTACATAACTCCACATGCGTTCATTCATAGTATTGATGCCTTCAGTGACAATCTACTATGTAAATAGTCATGAACATAAAGAAAACCCATTGAATGAGAGGTGTGTCCAAACTTTTGGCCCCTAATGTATATCTTTCTAGAATATTAAGTGTAATACCAGTATACAACAGGGCAAACTTGTTTGGAGGAAGAATGAGGGAAAACTAATGTTCCTATCTCTATCCTACCTCATAGTTTGAGTTCACATTTTTGGGGCTTATGCAGATCCCAAATACACAAAAACAGGTACTAACAGGTAAGAACAGTTGGTTTTGCAAGATAGGACCCCTTAAAGACAACAAAATGAAAGATCTGTCTCACCCTCAGGCCGGTCACAGTAGGCAAGTCAGTGTCTGGGGAGCTCGCTGTGATCCTGTGTGTAGCGATCACACCTGGGGACATGAAATAAACAGGTAAGTAGTAGTAAAAAATGCTATTAATTGACCATATGTAGTGTACTTAGGGATGCATCAATTATCGGTCTTACTATTAACCATGATTAAAAAAATGCATGTTTTAGTCTTCTTCACTCGCTATAAACGGACATTGTGCTGGTATTTTAATTTTGGCACAACGCGCACAGTACAAACACAAAGTCATACTAGCGGTGCCCACGCTTATGCACACCAATCGAGGTGGTATGCTATTTTAGCTTAGAAATGACAGCAAGACAACGCAGCAAACTGTTCTTACACATCAGATTAGAAGTGAAGAGAATTATATTTATATAGCGCTTTTTCTCTAGTGAATCAAAGCGCTTTACATAGTGAAGCCCAATATCTAATTTATATTTAAACCAGTGTTGGTGGCACTGGGAGCAGGTGGGTAAAGTGTCTTGCCCAAGGACACAACGGCAGAGACGAGGATGGCGGAAGCGGGAATCGAACCTGGAACCCTCAAGTTGCTGGCACAGCCACTCTACCAACCGAGCTATGCCGCTCATAAGGCGCATTAGTGGTCATATTATTTTATTTTTTTAAATGTAAAACACTACATTGTGGTCTACATAACATGTAATGGTGGTTCTTTGGTCAAAATGTTGCATCGATTACATTTTACAGACCATCTTCAAGCCTCTAATTGGCAGTCGCTTAGTGATGCACAGTTTTGTGGGCGGTCTTAATTTAAGTGGCTTACCGTGTCAGTCCACACGCATCTCTTATGTGTGACTGCCATCTACCTGTCACACTTCATTTCATTTCACCATGTACCAAATAAAATAGTTTTGACTGTTTTATTGACATTCAGACTTTACTTCAATCAATAACGGAGCAACATCCCTTCATCCGCGGCTCACTAGTGCAATAACAATGTGTCCCTTAAAACAACATCCAACCGGAACTCTCTAATAACTAAAGTTCCTTGGGTGAAAAATGTAAACTCACTACACCGGTATGTTTTAGCGCTTTCATGGAGAGTTTACTGACAGATACAAGTAAGAACTTTACACTACTTTATATTAGAAAAGGCAACAGCGGAGGATGAATGTCCCATAACAGAAGAGAGAAAAAGAAAAAGCTTATCGACTACGGCTTGGACTACAAAGGTGGACCCGTGCAAAGGACTTATGCAGATCCCAAATACAGATCAGCTGGTACCAGAAGGTAAGAAATGTTGCTTTTGCACAATATTACAGAACAAAACGCCAGATAATATGTCTTACCTTATATACACACACACCATAATAATACTCCTATGTTGAAGCACACTACAATCAATCAAGCAGTGCGGCTTCATTGCTACCAAAATCGTACTAATACATTTTGTTACATTTGAGCTCTGTGTGTAATGTTTTATATATTCAATGGAACATAAAATTGTTGTGTTGTTTAATTGTGTCATCTTGAAGTCCACATGCATCTCTTATGTGTGACTGCCATCTACCGGTCACACTTTTCATTTCACCATGTACCAAATAAAATAGTTTTGAGGTAAGTAAGCACAACCAAAATTATTAGGCGCACTGTCGAGTTTTGAGGAAATGAAAAGGATTTTACGTGCGCCTTATAGTCCGTAAAATACGGTATTGTTATTTTTGACAGTGAGGAATAACATCAAAATCTCTACGGATTGCATGTGATCTTCTTGTTAAGAAATTAATCAAAGCAAAACAATCTTGAAACTATTTATCCATCCATTTTCTACCGCTTATTCCCTTGGTGGTTCGGCTTCAAGCGGGAATATGTCGAATAGACAACTTTAATTTGTCAAGTGTGGGGCACAAGCGTTGCTACCAAAAGTAGCATTACTGCTAATATGTAGCATCATTTGAAAATTCACCTGCTAATAACTTTAATAAATACAGTTTTGGTAAATTGACTTAGTTGTGATTTCCTTCTCTGCATGAAAGTTTAAAAGTAGCATATATTAGTGCAGTATGAACAAGAATGTTTTAATGTAGACACATCGAATCATCATACTGCTGTGATTATATGCATCAAGTGTTCATTCAAGGCTAAGGCAAAATATTGTAATTAATATCGTATATCGCGATATGGCCTAAAAATATCGCGGTATTAAAAAAAGGCAATATCGCCCAGCGCTAGAAGTAATCATCAACTTAAAGTGCCCTCTTTGGGGATTGTAATAGAGATCAATCTGGATTCATGAACTTCATTCTAAACATTTCTTCACAAAAAAAGAAATCTTTAACATCAATATTTATGGAACATGTCCACAAAAAAATCTAGCTGTCAACCCTGAATATTGCATTGTTGCATTTCTTTTCACAGTTTATAAACTTACATTCATATTTTGTTGAAGTATTATTCAATTGATATATTTATCAAGGATTTGTGAATCGTTGCTATTTTTAGAATATTTTAAAAAAATCTCACGTACCCCTTGGCATACCTTCAAGTACTCCCATTTGAGAACCACTGTACTAGGTCATAAAATCAGTGTCAGTTGAGTAGTGAAGTGAAGTGAATTATATTTATATAGCGCTTTTTCTCTAGTGACTCAAAGCGCTTTACATAATGAAACCCAATATCAAATTTTTACATTAAAACCAGTGTGGGTGGCACTGGGAGCAGGTGGGTAAAGTGTCTTGCCCAAGGACACAACGGCAGTGACTAGGATGGCTGAAGCGGGGATCGAACCTGCAACCCTCAAGTTGCTGGCACAGCCGCTCTACCCACCGAGCCATACCGCCCCACAGGTTGCCTGTAAGGATTTGTAATATCCAGCAGATGTCAGTATTTAGTGACACAGCATCGACACAGTATCAATACAGTTTTGCAATGTGTTGAAACGCTTCATGACGCCTCATCAACCCATCACTAATTATCGGACATCTCGAATTACAATCGTACGGTGAATATCTATCATTGTTGCATCTTTACGTGTCCCATAGTGACAGACTGCATCACCTCCACTTTGTCTGAAATTTAGGGTTGCACACAGATGAAGTTTGGAGGAAAAGTAGAGTTTACCTGCTGCGGTGAATCCTTTCACCAATGCATGAGCAAGCTGACCTGCTCCAATGAAGCCCACACTCATTTTGACCACGGGTGTGACGTATCTGCTTCCTAAAAACAGCAATAAGAATCAATAGCATCATAAATACAAAATGTAATGTACATTATATTAGCTCTGTCGTTTACTGTAAGGATATCACTTGTATGATGACACTGAATGTCCAAGATGCCTTGCAAGACAATGTAACTAGGGTGACCAGGTGTCTGGATTTAGGCCGGACATTCCGGATTTTTAATGCCCTGTCCGGCACAGCATCAAGCCGGACACGCATTTGTCCTCCTTTTTGAGGCACTAGGCTTGAAGAGCGGAGTTTTTTCATCTTTGCTGGGCTACAGCGCAATAGCCAATCATAGACTGTAAAAAAATGCCCCCAACGCAGTAACATATCAAATAATTGGCTAAGAGCGGTGTCGGATACAAATCTGCTTATCATTGGTTAAAAAAGTAACCAAGGGTCCATGTGCTGCTGCGGCATGACATTGACAGAAAGTTAGCATCATGCCAAAACGCAAGACCTCGTTTAATTCTGAATGGATAAAAGAGCACGAATTTATAACAAAAACCAGTCGAGACTCATTCCATGGCTTCTGCACACTTTGTCGATGTGATGTTTTACGTAAGAAGTCAGGGGAAAGCTGCAATTGAACAGCATGCGGGTACGGATAAACATAAAAGTAATAAACGTGCAGCAGGTACCTCTTCAATGAGGACATTTTTGTCGTGAAATTTCGTCGCCCCTGGATGACAAGATAACCGCTGCGGAGCTGTGCAAGGTGTACCATGCTGTAAAGCATCACCAGTCCTACAGAAGTTTAGACTGCGGCATGAAAGTGGACTGGGAGATTTGCAGTGTCTCGCCCACAGCTAAAGGGATGGCCTGTGGCCGAACAAAAGCCAAGCCATTGTACGAGAACGTCATCGCTCACTATTTGGTACATACAGACTACATAAAAGAAAACAACCTACCCTTTTCCGTGGCAACCGACGCCTCAAATAAAGGAACAAACAAGTGTTTTCCCACTGTTGTAAGGCAGGGGTAGGGAACCTATGGCTCGTGAGCCAGATGTGGCTCTTTTGATGACTGCATCTGGCTCTCAGATACATCTGAGCTGACATTCCTTAACACAATAAGTAATGAATAATTCCACTTGTAATCACAGTGTTAAAAATAACGTTCAATATATAAAACATTCTCATGCTTTTTTATGTTTAAGAAGATGCGTTAATGGTAAGAAGTTGTTTATTTATTATTGGTTAGTGTGGGGTTTGCCCTCCTGGGGGTTCTTCAGACCACCAAGCACTGACATCTCATGTCAGGCTCTTGCCTGTTTCAGGGTTACAATATTGTTTTATTTTTCAATAAGTCTCTCAGTTGCTTTCCAGCAATTGTATGTTTCTCTTTCGTTCTCGCTCGCGCTCTAGCTCCAGCTCCAACCCTGTCTCTCTTCCTGGCTGATGCTTAGAGTATAACAGAGCGACATGTGATTAGATAACAAGGCCCACGTGGGCCATCTACACACCTGTGGCTGATTTCGAAGGCCAGTGCTGGAAACACCCCGCTTCGCTGCAGGCCCGCAGGCCACGACAGTTAGCTTCATAATAACAATGTTATACAAAGAATAAGAGACCTATTATACTCTAGAAATGTTGGTCTTACTTAAAAATGCACGCGCTTAGTTGTGTTCAGTGATAAAAAAAAAATATTATATGGCTCTTACAGAAATACATTTTAAAATATTTGGCTTCTTGGCTCTCTCAGCCAAAAGGGTTCCCGACCACTGTTGTAAGGTATTTTGACTTTGATGAAGGCATCCAACATGTCCTGTTGGATTTTTATACAGCTACGAAACGTCAGAAGCCATAACAAACCAGCTGCTGGCAAAACTTGAGATGTCTGGCTTAGAGGTGAAAAACATGTCTGCATATGCAGCAGACAATGCCAGTGACAATTATGGCAAACATAACAGTGTGTATCAGAAGCTGAAACTGAGCCAAAAAGATGTGCTCCCTGCAAACTGTATGGCACATATTCTGCATAACGCAACCAGAATATGAAGCAAGCAGCCTTGATGTTGATGTGGAAAATGCTGTGCTGAAGATTTACAGCCATTTCAGCACGATTGGTCACTTTTTGAACACCACAATGTATTGAATAAATACAAATACTGTTAACAAACACTTGACTTTAATATTTTTTTCCTATTCAGCCACACAAACATCATCTTTAAACCACTCAAAATTGTACTATAAATAAGAGTATACCAGAGTCCTATGTACACCGTAGTAATTTATTGATATGCCGCATAATGTCCTAATTTTGGTGTCATGGAAATGGTCACCTTAAATGTTACCCCTATTGATGTCATGAAGGAGTAATCTTCGACATGATTACTGAATAATAATAATAGATAATGTGAACATTTGCTGATGCAACTTCAAGTGGCCGTCTGTCCTAAGCTAGCATGCGAGCTAACCTGTTAGCATAGACTGACAGCAACATATTGAAGAAAACACGACGAAAACACATTAAGCACGGACACTAACCTCTTCTTGGATGAAGGCACTGGCGTCCACGGGACTGACAGCTGGAGTTTAGCGACGTGACACTTACTTTTGCCGGTGTGGGAAAATGACGAAAGGACACTTCTTGTGTCAACGTGGCTCGCCCCTGACATGAAGAACCACCATGGCAATGCCAAACAAAGACAGCCAATCAGCGTACAGAGACATAGAGCGCAGCCAATCAGAAAGCAGTTTGAAGGAATTGGGCGGGATTCACTTACACGTCACAGCTATGTAATTACAAAAAAAATACGGTAAACATTTTTTTAAAGTTGATAAAGCAATTATTGAGTGAGTTACGCTAACACTCATGGCTTCCCTTTTGGTCCATGAATATGATTTTAAAAAAAAACATTTAACTTCCATCTGAGGTTAGGATTTAGTGACAGTTACTTCCGGTGCCTCACGTTCACTGACCGGCAGGTGAAGTTCATGGTCCATCCATCCATTTCTACAGCTTATTCCCTTTGGGGTCGCGGGTCAATGAGTCTTTTTTTTTTTTTTTTTTTTGCAACTTTACATTTCTGTGTTCTAATCAATGTTGTTGGTCGGTAATGTTCATTTTGATCATGTACAAAGTTCCAATATGATACGTCACATATTTTCCGGAAGAAGCAACGTTTATTTAATCTGACCTCTTTCCCATTTCATAGAAATTACTAATAAATACGTACAGTTTTTTCCGGACTGTAAGGCGCACTTAAAATCCTTTCATTGTGTCTAAAATCGACAGTGCGCCTTATAACCCGGTGGGCCTAATACTTTTGGACTTACTAACCGACCTCCAAGCATTTTTATTTGGTACATGATGTAATGATAAGTGTGACCAGTAGATGGCAGTCAGACATAAGAGATACATGTAAACTGCAAGATGACGCCAGTAAACACCACCAAAACTTTAAAATGTCCCAATTGAGAATATAGAACATTACACACAGCGCTCAAAAATCAGTCAAAATGTGTTTAAGTACGACTTCAGTAAGCTATGAAGCAGCACTGCTTGATGGATTGTCGGCACATTAAACATACAAGTATTATTATGGTGTGTGTATAAGGACCGCAAAAGGGCACCTATTTAGCAGACATATTACCTGGCGTTTTGTTTCACAATATTATGCAAAACAAACTTTTCTTACCTTCTGGTACCTGCTGATGTGTATTTGGGATCTGCATAAGTTCTAAAAATGTGCGTGTCTGCCATTGTAGTCCGTGAGATGCCGTAGTTGATAAGCATTTTTCTTTTTCTCTACTTTCTTATGTGCCATTCATCTTCCGCTGTTATCATTTCTAATATAAAGTAGCGTAAAATTCTTGATAGCTGGGCTTCTCTACTTAGGCTGCTGCACCCGTGACCCAAGCTCGGATAAGTGGAAGAAGATTGATGGCAGTTAGGTTTAGATTTTAATTTAGATTTAACATTTAGGTTGAGATTTCAAATTTGAATTTAGATTTTGAATGTATATTCAGATTTAACAGTTGGTGCCTATCTCAGCTACAATCGGGCGGAAGGCGGCGTACACCCTGGACAATTCGCCACCTGATCGCAGGGCCTAAATTCAGATTCAACATTTATACTCAGATTCAACATTTTAATTTAGATTTAACATTTAAATTCAGATTCAACATTTATATTCAGATTTAACATTTGTATTGATATTTAACACTTATTCAGATTTAACATTTATATTCAGATTTAAAATTTAGGTTTAAATTGAACACTTATTCAGATTTTACACTTAGATTTAGATCCAACATTTAGGTTTACATCTAACACTTTTTCAGATTTTACATTTTTATTTAGATTTAAAATTTAGGTTTAGATTTAACATTTGAATTTTGATTCAACATTAGAATTTTGATTTAACATTTAGGTTTAGATTCAACACTTATTCAGATTTAACATTTATATTTAACATTTAGAATAGAATAGAATAGAATGGAATGGACTTTCTTGTCATTATTTTTGCATATAAGTTTAGATTAAAATTTAACATTTATATTCAGATTCAACATTTAGGTTTAGAGTCAACATTTGAATTTAGATTAAACATTTACAGTATATTCAGATTCAACACTTAGGTTTGGATTTAACACTTAAATTCAGATTCAACTTTTATATACAGACTTAATATTTAGGTTTAGATTTACCATTTGAATTTTGATTTAACATTTAGGTTGAGATTTAAAACTTAAATTCAGATCCAACATGTATATTCAGATTTAATATTTAGGTTTAGATTTCCATTCATCCATTTTCTATCGCTTATGTTATGATCCGATGGCCGGATCATTCCATAGTCATGTTTTGTTCCATTTTTGTATCATATTCTGTTTTTTGACGTCCTTAGTTCCTGTTTTAGTCTGTTTCCATAGCAATGTATTATTTTCACCTGCCGTGGTTTCCAGACGCACACCTGTTTTTCTAATCACCATCCTTATATAAGCCAGCCCTTTCTGTTCATTCATTCTCGGATCCAAATTTGCTTTCACGCAACAGATGATTTGCTTTCCATGTTTGTACTCGCTAGCGCTCGCGCCGCGTTTTGTTTTCCCCTGGCTTTCATTCTAGTAGTTTTTGTTTTCCATTTTGTGCCTTTGTGCCAAGTTTAGTGTTTCTGTTTGTTTCCCTAGCTCCCATGCTAGCGCCTTTTGTTTCCCTTATCTGTGTTCTTGTCCGACGCATCCACGGAGGAACAAATCCGGCATCGCAATGCCACGCAAGTTTCACAGCTTATTCCCTTTAGGGTCGCGCTGGTGCCTATGTCAGCTACAATTGGGCAGAAGGCGGTGTACACCCTGGACAAGTCGCCACCTCATCGCAGTGCAGGTTTAGATGTACCATTTGAATTTTGATTTAACATTTAGGTTTAAATTTAACACTTATTCGGATGTAACACTTATATTCAGATTTAACACTTAGGTTTAAATTTAACATGTATATTCAGATTTAATATTTAGGTTTGGATTCAACACTTAAATTCAGATTCAACATTTAGGTTTGGATTAAACATTTGAATTTAGATTTAACATTTAAAATTCATATTTAACATTTATATTCAGATTTAACATTTAGATTTAACATTCATATTCAGATTTAACATTTAGGTTTAGATTCAACATTTAAATTTAGATTTAACATTTAGGTTTATATTTCACATTAAAAGTCAAAATGTAATGTAAACCTAAAAGTGATGAAAAAAGTTAAATGTGAGAAATGTATCTGCCAGAAAGGTGTGCTTGAACTTTTAGATTGGCCACCACATCCCATACCAGGGGTCGGGAACCTTTTTGGTTGAGAGAGCCATGAAAGCCAAATATTTCAAAATGTATTTTCGTGAGAGCCATATAATATTTTCTAACACTGAATTCAACTAAATGCGTGCATTTTTAAATAAGACAAACATTTTTAGAGTATAAAAAGTCTGGGTCATTATTGTCACCAATGTCCCACTGGGTGTGAGTTTTCCTTGCCCTTATGTGGGCCTACCGAGGATGTCGTGGTGGTTTGTGCAGCCCTTTGAGACACTAGTGATTTAGGGCTATATAAGTAAACATTGATTGATTGATTGATTATTCTTTTTAATAACATTTTTATTCTAAAGTTAACCAAAAATAAATGTAATACTTCTTAGCATTAATGCGACATCTTGGACAGGCGCGATAGAAAACAGATTGTTGGATTAAAATAAATGAGAATGTTTTATAATTTGAATGTTATTTTTAACTCTGTGATTCCCAGTGGAATTATTCATTACTTATCATGTTAAGCAATGTCAGCTAAGAGTTATCTGAGAGCCGGATGCAGTCATCAAAAGAGCCGCATCTGGCTCTAGAGCCATAGGTTCCCTACCCCTGTCCCATACCAACCTGAATATTTACAAGCAGGTGACATATTTCAGGCCCTCACCTGAACAGTGTTTGGGTGGGTTCAGAGGAGCGGAAGCATGGTGTGTGTGTGTGTGTGTGTGTGTGTGTGTGTGTGTGTGTGTGTGTGTGTGTGTGTGTATGACGGAGTGAGAGAGAGAGAAATTGAGAGAGAGAGAGAAAGAGAGAGAGAGAGAGGTGGGGCAAGGAGGTGGCAGAGGTAACCTAATCACTGACATGCTTCTGTCACAAACAGCTGTTACAACAAATACCAACACAAAATAATTCCGTCCTTTGCTTTGGTGTCCTGTCTAGACCGCCGCATATCCTGCATACCCACTTTTTGCACCACTGTAGATACCACTATTGAGGATACCACAGCATGTACAGTACAAACCCCGCTTCCATATGAGTTGGGACATTGTGTTAGATGTCAATATAAACGGAATACAATGATTTGCAAATCCTTTTCAACCCATATTCAGTTGAATGCACTACAAAGACAAGATATTTGATGTTCAAACTCATAAACTTAATTTTTTTTTTGCAAATAATAATTAAATTAGAATTTCATGGCTGCAACACGTGCCAAAGTAGTTGGGAAAGGACATGTTCGCCACTGTGTTACATCACCTTTTCTTTTAACAACACTCAATAAACGTTTGGGAACTGAGGAAACTAATTGTTGAAGGTTTGAAAGTGGAATACTTTCCAATTCTTGTTTTATGCAACGTTTCAGTCGTTCAACAGTCCGGTGGCTCCTCTGTCGTATTTTACGCTTCATAATGCGCCGCATATTTTCCATGGGAGACTTGTCTGGACTGCAGGCTGGCCAGGAAAGTACCCGCACTCTTTTTTTTTTTACGAAGCCACGCTGTTGTAACATTTGTCTTGCTGAAATAAGCAGGGGCTTCCATGATAACATTGCTTGGATGACGACATATGTATGGACCTTTCAGCATTAATGGGGCCTTCACAGTTGTGTAAGTTACCCATGCCTTGGGCACTAATACACCCCCATACCATCGTCCTCTCTTTTATGCCAGAGCCAACAGGAGGCTCTCTCCGCCGCGTCTCCCAGCCTACGAATGGCTGTTTTTCTCAAGTGACCTCTCAATCCAACCTTTGTCATCATATTCCACACAGATTGCGCAGGAAATCCTCGACAACCAACTTCCACTGTCATCAGCCATGCTGTCCACCCCTTGTCCCGGCAGTCCTGGACAAGTTGTTGGTACTTTGTTTTCTTCCTCTCTGCCGCTTCCTCACATCCCTCCTCCCACGAGACAGTAAGCTCCACCAGGATGATTTTCTTTCCCTCTGGGGACCACAAAACTATGTCTGGTCTCAGAGTGGTGGACAGTACTGCCTCTGGGAAGAGGAGCTTCCGCCCCAGGTCGACTTCCATCTCCCATCCCTGGGCCAACTGCAAGAGGTTTTGGTTGGCTTGGCCTTGGACAACTGGTCTATGACCCTCTTTCACGAAGGTGATGGTGCTCAGCAATGGTTTTGTTTTGGCTGGGTGTTTCTTTCTCCTCTCTTGCTCCAAGATGTCTGCGAGCATTGCCAACAGGAGGGAGTTTTAACTTGCACTTACAGATGTAGCGACCAACTGTAGTTACTGACGGTGGTTTTAGGAAGTGTTCTTGAGCCCACGTGGTGATATCCTTTACACACTGTCGTCGGTTTTTGATGCAGTACCACCTGAGGGATCAAAAGTCCGTAATATCATCGCTTACGTCAAGTGATTTCTCCAGATTCTCTGAACTTTTTGATGATTTTACAGACTGTAGATGGTAAAATCCCTAAATTCCTTGCAATAGCTCGTTGAGAAATGTTGTTCTAAAACTGTTCGGCAAATTGCTTACAAAGTGGTGACCCTCGCCCCATCCTTGTGAATTACTTTACATTTTATGGAAGCTGCTTTTATACCCAATCATGGCACCCACCTGTTCCCAATTAGCCTGCACACCTGTGGGATGTTCCATATAAGTGTTTGATGAGCATTCCTCAACTTTATCAGTATTTATTGTCACCTTTCCCAATCTATTTGTCACGTGTTGCTGACATCAAATTCCATAGTTAATGATTTGCAAAAAAAAAATGTTTATCGGTTTGAACATTAAATATGTTGTCTTTGTAGCATATTCAACTGAATATGGGTTGAAAAGGATTTGCAAATTATTGTATTCCGTTTATATTTACATCTAACACATTTTCCCATCTCATATGGAAACAGGGTTTGTAGAATTCCACATTATTAAGTATTAATAATACCGTACTTGATGTGTTCCTAAAGGCAATCCCTTCATCTTCTTTTTGGCAAATATCTTAGTTTGCAGGCAGCAAGAAAAAAGTACAACTTTTTCCGTATTATTATTATTATATTTATAATTATGGGCCTGCTGCAATGCAAGCAGCCCATATTATTATTGCTCATACTTCAAACTTTATTATTAGAGATGTATGATTAAGGGGTGTTGTATGTTGTAGGTAGTGCTGCAAGGGCTTCTGGGTATTTGTTCTGTTGTGTTTATGTTGTGTTACGGTGCGGACGTTCTCCCGAAATGCGTTTGTCATTCTTGTTTGGTGTGGCTTTAAAGTGTGGCACATATTAGTTACATTGTTAAAGTTGTTTATATGGCCACCCTCAGTGTGACCTGTATGGCTGTTGACCTAGTATGAATTGCATTCACATGTGTGAAAAGCCATAGATATTACGTGACTGGACCGGCACGCAAAGGCAGCGCTTTTAAGGTTTATTGGCGCTCTGTACTTCTCCCTATGTCCGTGTACACAGCAGCGTTTTAAAAAGTAATACATTTAACTTTTTCACACTGATACCGATAATTTTGAAGCAGATACCGATAATTTCCGATATTACATTTTAAAGAATTTATTGGCCGATATTATCGGACATCTCAATTTAGTATTATTTTTATTACACGTTTCTATTACGTCTGCTACAAGACGAACTGGCCAACGAACCCCCACATATGTTACACCGTCTAAAAGGTCTCTTTTGTGCCAATGATGAAAATCTCAATTGGGAAGCATTTGTGTTACCATGGCGACACTTTTCATGAACAAAAAAATAAATGGGGCAGTTGTGTACATACGCCCTTTTTGTGTGATAATACGCGACGAACCTGCCACGTATGTTATATTGCTGGAAAGGTCTCCTTCGCGCCGATGGGCGCAATTTAAATTAGGAAAATTTCAAGTTACCATGGCGACGCTAGTCACGAATAAACAAAATAAATTCACGAATAAACAAACAAAAAAGATTGGGTATGCCCCTTTTGTCTGATACGAGACGAACCGGCCAATGAACCCCCACATATGTTGACATTTTTTACCTGTTAGCATTCAAACAATAGCATGCTATCAAGCTAACTTAAGCTTGGTAAACTTTTCATCTAATTTTACACTTTTCTTTATCCATAGCCATGCTCCTTTGAGTCCTATAACTTGGTATATGGGCCCTGCGATGAGGTGGTGACTTGTCCTGGGGTGTACCCCGGCTTTCGCCTGAATGCAGCTGAGATAGGCTCCAGCACCCCTCGCGACCCTGAAAGGGGGATAATGGATGGATGGATGGAACTTGGTATATGAAAGATGCTGACTGTAGTTATGCTATTGTTAGCGCACATGCTAAGTGTTAGCATTTTTATGTAAACATGCTACTAGAGATGCGCGGTTTGCGGTCTCATCCACGGAGTCCGTGGATAAACTGCGGGTCGGGCGGGTGACATGACGAAAAAGTAGATTTTAATTAAATTCGGGCTGGTATCGGTTGAACCATCCGGAAATATTTGTTATACATGGTTCTGGGATCGGTATTCTTTGCCATTCAAAGAGCCATTTAAGACCCGTGTCATAAAGCAAAGAAGACAATAGGAGACGCTAATATTTTCTAGAATGACTACCGGCAGTCACCCGGATAATAAGTATTAGGGCGTGCTATGAAGCCATTGGCTTTGTCGCTTTCTACAACATGTACAATCTGCTTGTCAGTCCAGCATCATGTTGTTTGTGGCTTCCGCTGGAACATGCACACGACTGCAAGGCATACTGGGTGACACAGAGTACACTAATGGTTGTGATATAAACAATTTTAACACTCTTAGTAATATGCGCCACTCTGTGAAGCCACTCCAATTGAGAATGACAAACACATTTCGGGAGAACATTCTCACAGTAACACAACATAAACACAACAAATACCCAGAATCCTTTGTATTCATGACACTTCCTGACTATTTTATACACCCCGCAAGCAGCAAACCCCCCCCCGTGCGTCGGTAAGGTGGGCGGGTTTGGGGGCCCGGTGGTGTAAAATATATCCAGGAAGTGTCACGGATATAAAGGATTCTGGGTATATGTTGTGTTGCGTTTATGTTGTGTTACTGTGAGGATGTTCTCCCGAAATGTGTTTGTCAATCTTGTATTGTGTGGCTTCACACCGTGGCGCATATTAGTAAGTGTTAAAGTTGTTTATATCATAACCATCAGTGTACTCTGTATCACCCAGTATGCCTTTCAATCTTGTACGTGTAATTGCGGAAGCTGCACACATGTTGCCGGACCAACAATCGGTTCGTACATGTTGTTGAAGGTGTCAAAGGCAATGGCTTCACAGCACGCCCATATTCTTGTCATCAGGATGAACGCTATTGGATAGTCGCGAGAACGTTAGTGGCTCCAATTGTCTTCATTACTCTGTGAAACAAGTTTAAATAGCGCTGTGAGTGGTAAAGGCGGCCAACCTCTGATATATTTCAGCGGGCGGTTGGCGGGTGGGTACGGTGATAAAATGTTGATTCGGGTGGATGACGACTTTGGTGATGCGGTCGCGGATGATATAATTGCCTATCCGCGCATCTCTACAGGCTACTGTTTTAGGTTAGCTCAGTGGCTCATTTTGTACAGTTACACCTAAAACTCACGGATTCAAACACTCAGCATCATCGTTTAAGTAAGGCGGCTTCCGGCGACCATAGGTCCAGGGCACAGATAGCAGGCCCATCAAAATTTCTGCGGGAATTTTCTAGTTAAAATTATTAGTGCATCCTGGTCAAGTTATTATACACGAATAAATAAAAACTCAAATTTAGTGTTTTCATGTTGCTTTTCTTTGTCCGAGGTAGAACATTTGGAACTTTCCAGTGGGTTAAGTACATGACATTTGTCCACTGACACATGTCAGTGTTTTCAAGAAAGTCCACTTGGAGATGAAATTCGTAAAGATGTCTGTCACATGAATCCAAGTAGTGAAGCAGACAGTATCTAATAATCACATTGGATAATCATATGGAATGATAATATCTAATAGTCATGAACGCTACGCCCGTGAGTTGGTGGACAAACGTGATGAGATGAAGCATGTCCTCTGAGAGTAGATGAGGTCTGCCATGTAGAGCAGGAAGTTGGCTAAGGAGAAAACCGCCACCACAACTTTGCTGTCCCACGGACATTTCCCATGAGGACATGACGACGGGCGCCAAGGGGAGCCATATTTGTTGTCGAAACAGTAAACAGGCCACACCACTGAAGCACTCATGTATAAAAGAACCTCCAGCAAGGTGCACACCACCACGAAGCGATCAAAAGGCATACAGCGCACGGACTTGGTGCGTCCACAAACCGTCGTGACGACCACCATCGTAGTCAGAGAGAAGCAGAAGGCGTAGACCACCACGCAGTAGATGGTGGCGGCGTAACGGGAATACTGGCCCCCGTTGGCCAGTGCACCAAAGATGACGCAGGCCACAAAGCCTTGGACCACCTTGAGGAGCCCGGACACCGTGGCCATGTAGCCCACCACGGCCTGGCCCGGCCGAGCTCGGCACAAGGCCACCTCAGCCCCGTAGGCCAGTGTTCCCAGGATGGAGCAGACGGTGACGGCTATGCGGTAGTTTCGGACGTCGCAGCCGGCGTAGGGACACTCTGATTGGATGAAGAAGAGCGGATAGACCACAGAGGCTGTCACGTACCTGAAAGGAAAAACTGTCAACGTCAGAAACACAAGAGTAGTATCTTCGGGAAGACATGGAAATATAATTCTACTGTCCGTGTTTATCCTTAACATTCCTGCTATTTTATTTTTACACACTGAGGCATTTTGACCATGTTTCTTTGGACATCATCATACTGATATTGTTGCATCTCTAATAAATATAAATATATAATGTGTTTTTCTAGTACAAGAAGTCAAAAAGTCATAGGACGACAGATAAAGAGGGGACTTACATGAGCGCTGCAATGGCGGCACAGGTGACGGTCAGGTTGTCCCAGGATATCGGCAGGCAGCTGTAGAGACGAGTGGCGTCCAAGAAGAAGACCAGGACTGTCATGGCAAAGCAGAAGCACCACACGGCCATGCAGAACACACCATGTGAACCGCTGTATCCGGCACTGTGCGTTACCATGGCGATCACAGCGCAGCCCGTTGCCAGCTGACAAAGGCGAGCAGCGCCAAGAGGTGACAGGAGTGCCCTCCTGTTTAGGTACGGACCACCTTGAGAATCCATTGTTGCCAGAGTATGTTCTTAAAGCCTTGTTAACAAGATGAAGTTTTCGAAAGGTTCCTTTCGATGAGTCTATCCAGACTAGTTTCTTATCAAAATGATTTGAAGGTTTCTATGATGATCCCATCTGATCAGTTTCTTATAAAGGTTCTTTAAAAGGTTCCTCCGATGATTCTATCTGGACTAGTTTCTAATAAAAGTTCATTAAGGTTTCTCTGATGACTATCCGGACTAGCTTCTTATAAAAGTTATTTAAAGGTTCCTCCGATGACTATCCAGACTAGTTTCTTATCAAAGTTCTTTGAGGTTCCTCCGATGAATCTATCCAGACTAGTTTCTTGTCAAAGTTCTGTAAAGGTTCCTCTGATGATTCTATCCAGACTAGTTTCTTGTCAAAGTACTGTAAAGGTTCCTCCGATGATTCTATCCAGACTAGTTTTTTGTCAAAGTTATGTAAAGGTTCCCCTGAGAACTCTATCCAGACTAGTTTATCATCAAAGTTCTTTAAGGTTTCTCTGATGACTCTATCCGGTCTAGTTTCTTATAAATGTTATTTAAAGGTTCCTCCGATGACTATCCAGACTAGTTACTTTTCAAAGTTATTTAAGGTTCCTCTGATGATTCTATCCAGACTAGTTTCTTATAAAAGTTCTTTAAAGGTTCTTCTGATGACTATACAGACTAGTTTCTTGTCAAAGTTCTTTATAGGTTCCTCCGATGACTATCCAGACTCGTTTCTTGTCAAAAGTTCTTTAAGGTTCCTCTGATGATTCTATCCAGACTAGTTTCTTGTCAAAGTTATGTAAAGGTTCCTCTGTTGACTCTATGCAGACTAGTTTATTATCAAAGTTCTTTAATGTTTCTCTAATGACTCTATCCGGACTAGTTTCTTATAAATGTTATTTAAAGGTTCCTCAGATGACTATCTAGAGTAGTTTCTTATAAAAGTTCTTTAAGGTTCCTCTGATTCTATCCAGACGTGTTTCTTTTCAAAGTTCTTTAAGGTTCCTTTGATTCTATCCAGACTAGTTTATCAAAGATAAAACGTTTCTATGATGATCCTATCTGATCAGTTTCTTATAAAAGTTATTCAAACGTTCCTCAGATGACACTATCCAGACTAGTTTCTTGTCAAAGTTCTTTAAAAGTTCCTCTGATGCATATCCAGACTCGTTTCTTGTCAAAAGTTCTTTAAGATTCCTAGGATGATTCTATCCAGACTAGTTTCTTGTCAAAGTTATGTAAAGGTTCCTCTGTTGACTCTATCCAGACTAGTTTATGATCAAAGTTCTTTAAGGTTTCTCTGATGACTCTATCTGGACTAGTTTCTAATAAATGTTATTTAAAGGTTCCTCCGATGTGTACCCAGACTAGTTTCTTATTAAAGTTCTTTAAGGTTCCTCTGATGATTCTATCCAGACTAGTTGCTTCTCAAAGATATTTTAAAGGTTTCTATGACGATCCTATCTGATCAGTTTCTTATAAAAGTTATTTAAAGGTTCCTCTGATGACTCTATCCAGACTAGTTTCTTGTCAAAGTTCTTTAAAGGTTCCTCCGATGACTATCCAGACTCGTTTCTCATCAAAAGTTCTTTAAGATTCCTCTGATGATTCTATCCAGACTAATTTATTGTCAAAGTTCTTTAAGGTTCCTCTGAATACTCTATCCAGAGTACTTACTTGTCAAAGTTCTTTAAGGTTCCTCTGAATACTCTATCCAGAGTACTTACTTGTCAAAGTTCTTTAAAGGTTCCTCTGATGATTCTATCCAGACTAGATTCTTGTCAAAGTTCTTTAAAGGTTCCTCCGATGACTCTATCCAGACTAGTTTCCTATCAAAGATCTTCAAAGGTTCCTCCAATGAAGAATTCCCATATGTTGACTCGGACTAGTCCACTTGAGCGTTTCATGCCTTTAGATGAGCACAGTGCTCTTTAAAACTGTACCTGTACTGTCATTGATGTCTTGTTGTTGTCAAAGGTTTACCTGGGATGGCGCACTATCGTCATCACGATCCACGTGTCTGCCTTCTATAGTCCTCCTGTGGAGGAGATGAATAATGTCCCTTTTCGTGATGGAACCAAGTTCTTAATTCTGTTTGTCCAAAGATTTCCGCAAGAGTGAACGAGCGGTTCTTGTAAAAAGCAAAAGCAAAAAGGAGCCAGACAGTAGCAGCTGCTCTTCAAACATCAAACTGTTCTGTTGGCGAGGGTGTGCTGCTGGGGGTCAGTCAGACCAGAATGGAAGTTATTTAGGGTTGGGCCCCACGAGAGTGAGTCTATTTTAAGTTGTTTATTTTAAAACAAGAGATGACTGAGTCCAGAATGAAACGGTGGCGATCATTTATTAATAATTAATTGCAGTGGAGAAGTAAAAAAAAAAAGACTGGTGAGTTGAATTTGACGTTTTTAGCACTAATTATTATTTTTTCCAGCTTATTTGGCACTTATTCCACTTGTGCTCTAACAAGTACAGATCTCATTAGTTCATCAATAATTAATGCACAAAGTTGCACACTTTAGTTTAAACAAGTCTGAAAGGGAACCAATTATGTAAAACCAACCTTTCTTACTTTTTGGTACCCGTTTTGTGTATTTGGGTTCTGCATAGGTATAAAAATCATAATGTGATGGCAGAGAAATTTATAAAACAATATTGCCTTTTTCCAAACTTGCTCCAAAGGAGCCGTTTGGAATTTGAGACAATTTTGTTGAGGGACATCAGCTGATATCTCCATATTAGGTGAAGGTGTACCTGAAGTGGTCAGTAAGTCATATTTGTCACTATCCTTTTGTTGTGGGGCAAACGCATGCTAAAATCCTCCTTTGCTGCCATTTCAAATAAAAAGTAGCATTTAGTTCTTACTTATTTCTCTCTGTAGTCTCTATCTGGATGTGCTAAAAACTACAACATGGACGACTAGGAGATGACGCAGTTAAAGTGGAAAACGGCTTGAAAATGATCTGTAAAACAAAACCTATGTAAAATTGTGACCATTACATTTTATGTAGACCACAAGGAAGTTTTTTAATGTAAAAAAAAATACTTAATCTGAATAATTATCCCTTCTGTTCTTAGGCCTAACATTTAGTACCGTATTTTTTGGACTATAAATTGAAGTTTTTTTCATAGTTTGGCCGGAGGTGCGACATATACTCCGAAGCGACTTATGTGTGAAATTATTAACACGTTACGGTAAAATATTAAATAATATTATGTCATTCGCGGAAGAGACAAAGAAAATGCCAGCAATCGTCACACACACGCCGACCAATAAGAACTCGGCGGGGGAGGGTCATGGCAAAAGTGCATTGTGGGTCATGGAATGCTAATTGCTATATGCTACTGCCGTAGCTATTAAAATGGATCATTTCATCGTTGGCGGTAACTCATAAAAACTGAGAAGGGCTGAACAAAAATGGCAACGAAAAGGAAATCACGTACTGCAGATTACAAGCTGGACGTAGTGAAATATGCAGCAGAAAACGACAAGAGGAAGTGCCGCATACCTTTGGAGTTGGGGTGGCATAGCTTGGTTGATAGAGTGACCGTGCCAGCAACTTGAGGGTTCCAGGTTCGATTCCTGCTTCCGCCATCCCAGTTACTGCCGTTGTGTCCTTGGGCAAGACACTTTACCCACCTGCTCCCAGTGCCACCCACACTGGTTTAAATGTAACTTAGATATTGGGTTTCACGATGTAAAGCGCTTTGAGTCACTAGAGAAAAGCGCTATATAAACATAATTCACTTCACTTCAGTTCAGTTGTTTACAAGCGACATCGAGGAAGAAGATTTCATGACAGATTGTTTGGTAAACGTATAGCATGTTCTACAGTTGTGATCAAAATTATTCAACCCCCACACAATTTTGGTGTTTTAGCATGTTGGACATTTATCCCGTATTTTTTTTTATAGTCATATCAAATAAAGATGTGTCAAATAGACAAATGCAATTTCAATTTCAACACTGTATTTTACAAAATACCAAAATAGGAAATTTTTCTTACTATCTCATTGACAAAATGATTCAACCCCCTAGTTACATGCATCTTTAGTACTTAGTAGAACACCCTTTGGCAGTAATTACATCCTTCAAACGTGATACATAAGCGGACACAAGCTTCTTGCAACCATCTACAGGTATTTTAGCCCATTCCTCTTGGGCAAAGGCCTCCAGTTCATTCATATTCCTGGGCTTGCGTGCTGCAACTGCCTTCTTCAAGTCCCACCACAGCTTTTCTATAGGATTTAGGTCTGGCGACTGTGAAGACCACTCCAGAGTCTTCCAGCCCTTCTTCTGCAACCACTCTGATGTTGATTTGGAGGTATGCTTGGGATCGTTGTCCTGTGGGACGGTCTAACGTCTCCCAAGCCTCAGCTTCGTCACTGACTTCATGACATTTGCAGCTAATATATCCTGCTAGGAAATATAATTCATAATGCCTTGAACGCGCTGGAGATTCCCGGTACCTGAGACAGAGAAACAGCCCCAGAGCATGATTGACCCCCCACCATGCTTAACAGTTGCAAGGTGTTCTTCTCTTTGTAAGCTTCATTTTTTCTCCTCCAGACATAACGTTGATTCATAGGCCTAAAGAGTTCCAGTTTTGTCTCATCACTCCATAGAACAGTTTCCCAAAACCTGTGGGGTTTGTCCAGATGATTTTTGGCATACTGGAGTCTATTTTTCTTGTGCCTGGTAGTCAGAACTGGTGTGCGCCTGGGAGTTCTGGCATGGAGGCCTTCATCTCGTAGTGCGCGCCTTATTGTCTGGGACGAAACCTGCTTTCCCCCCTCTGCAATGTCCTGTTGTAGTTCCTCAGCTGTTACCCGGGGGTTTTTCACCACTGTACGCTTCAAATACCGGACAGCAGTTGCACACAACATCCTCTTTCTACCACGCCCAGGTAGTGTTTCCACTGTGCCTTTAGCTTTAAACTTGCGAAATATGCTCCCAACTGTGTCCCTTGGAATGTGTAATGTCTTTGCTATTTTCTTATATCCATATCCTTTCTTATGAAGAAAAATTACCTCCTCTCTTGACTTCTTTGACCACTCCCTGGACTTCACCATGTTGCAAATACACCATTGACCATCTACAAGAAGCTGAGCGTCACAGTCTTTTTCAATCAGTTTAATTGTTGCTCGATATGGTTCTAATCACATCTACAGGTGTTTTCAACACCTGATTGAAAAGACCTTATTCAAATTCTATTCTTAAGAGTTATGATCTTCAAGGGGTTGAATAATTTTGTCAATGAGATATTAAGAGAAATGACACTGTTTGGTATGTTACAAAATATAATGTTGTAATTCAAGTTGCATTTGTCTATTTAATGCATCTTTATTTGTTATGACTATAAACAAAATACGGAAAAAATGTCCAACTTGCTAAAACACCAAAATTGTGTGGGGGTTGAATAATTTTGATCACAACTGTATATGTTATAGTTATTTGAATGACTCTTGCCATAATATGTCAGGTTAACATAGCAGGCACCTTCTCAGTTTGTTATTTATGCCTCATATAACATACACTTATTCAGCCTGTTGTTCACAGTGCTTTATTTTAAATTGCCTTTCAAATGTCTATTCTTGGTGTTGGATTTTATCAAATAAATTTCCCCCAAAAATGCGACGTATATATGTTTTTTTCCTTCTTTATTATGCATTTTCGGCCGGTGCGACGTATTCTCCAGAACGATTTATAATCCGAAAAATACGATATCTGTTTAGACAACAATAATAATAAAAATGGATTAGATTTATATAGCGTTTTCTATACACAAGACACACAATGCGTGCACAGAGAAGTGAGAACCCATCATTCATTCACTCCACATTCACACATAGGGGGTGGTAGGCTACATTTGTAGCCACAGCTGCCAGTTTGCTCCCCAACATTTTATACACATTTATACACCACTGGGAGCAAAAGGTGAAGGGTCTTGCTCAAGGACACAACCGCAGTGACTTGGATGGTACAGGCGGGGATCGAACCAGGGACCCTCAAGTTTCCGCCACGCCGTCCACTGACTGACTAACTGCCCCCCCCAAGTTGCTCATCAGCAGCCAATCTCTGCATGTTGGCACATTTGACATCACAAAAAAAGCAGCACACATGGGAGCAAAAGACGTTACGCCATCCATCCATTTTCTACCACTTGTCCGTAACCCCATTCCCCCCGCTACCAAATTACATACATCAGAACTTTGAAAGACGGCACTTGATGGCCATAATACGTAACTGCACTTTTTGTCCATGTAGATCAGGGGTGTCAAACTCAAATACAGAGTGGGCCAAAATTTAAAATTGAACAAATCCGCGTGCCAAGGTTTAACAAATCAACCTTTTAAAAGGGACCCAAACAAGTTTTGCATTGAATATTGAACAAGCAAGACTTATATAACTTTATGCAAAATTGAATTTCAAATAATAATGATAATAATTAAAAAATATCAATGGCATATCAAAAATAACATTCTAATAACAATTGAATACCTCTTTTCTCTTTGCAGCCTTCTGAGGTAAATATCAAAATAAATTTTTTCCACAGGCTAATAATAAATTTGAAAATAAAAAACAATAATGAATGGATACAACATTCAGGCCTTTTTACTGCTCAGTTCGCGACACACTGATCTAATCTGATGTGCCCAGGCCAGATATTGTAGCGTCCCGGAAGAATTAGTGCTCCAAGGGGTTCTGGGTATTTGTTCTGTTGTGTTTATGTTGTGTTACGGTGCAAACGTGTTTGATATTCTTGTTTGGTTTGGGTTCACAGTGTGGCGCATATTTGTAACAGTGTTAAAGTTGTTTACACGTCCACCCTCAGTGTGACCTGTATGGCTGTTGACCAAGTATGGCCTGCATTCACTTAGGTGTGTGTAGAAGCTACGTGACTGTGCCGGCACACTGTTTTAAAGGAGGAAAAGCGGACGTGACGACAGGTTGTAGGGGACGTCAAAGGCTGTACCTTTAAGGCACCCCCAATATTGTTGTCCGGGTGGAAATCGGGAGAAATTCGGGAGAATGGTGTCCCTTTGGAGATTTTTGGGGGGGTCGGCAAGTATAAGTATTAGCGGTGAATGCGGTGTATTATACCGGCGGGCCAGCTCTAATGTTAATTTGATATTGCCACAAGGGCCAAATAAAATTAAAAGAGGGGCCAATTTTGGCCCGCGGGCCAGAGTTTGACACCCATGATATAGATAAATAGTGCTCATGTATGAGATCTAAATGTAATAATTAAGATTATTCTTATCAATATTGAAATCATTATAAGTGATTGTTATGTAAAGCAGTGTTGGGGTGTGACCATAGTGCCATCATGTCATTTGTAATGTCTAATAAAAAGGCTACGGATGAACATTATCTGTATATCTAAAGAAAAATACATATTTTAATTCTTTAATGACATCAACTTGCCAGGTTTTTGTAATGACATTATGCCTTCATCTCCATTGTTACATTTTGATTGAGGGAGGTTTATTTTGTATTACTATTTTTTTTTTTTTTAAGTTATGTACATGTACAACACCAAAAACCAGTGAAGTTGGCACATTGTGTAAATGGTAAATAAAAACAGAATACAATGATTTGCGAATCCTTTTCTACTGATATTCAATTGAATAAACTGCGAAGACAAGATATTTAAACTTCGAACTGGTAAACGTTTTTTTCTGCAAATATTAGCTTTTAGTTGTGATCCAAATTATTTAACCCCCACATAATTTTTGTGTTTTAGCAAGTTGGACTTTTATTCCGTATTTTGTTTATAGTCATAACAAATAAAGATGCATTAAATAGACAAATGCAACTTGAATTACAACATTATATTTTGTAACATACCAAACAGTGTCATTTCTCTTAATATCTCATTGACAAAATTATTCAACCCCTTGAAGATCAAAACTCTTAAGAACAGAATTTGAATAAGGTCTTTTCAATCAGGTGTTGAAAACACCTGTAGATGTGATTAGAACCATAACGAGCAACAATTAAACTGATTGAAAAAGACTGTGACGCTCAGCTTCTTGTAGATGGTCAATGGTGTATTTGCAACATGGTGAACTCCAGGGAGTGGTCAAAGAAGTCAAGAGAGGAGGTAATTTTTCTTCATAATAAAGGATATGGATATAAGAAAATAGCAAAGACATTACACATTCCAAGAGACACAGTTGGGAGCATAATTCGCAAGTTTAAAGCTAAAGGCACAGTGAAAACACTACCTGGGCGTGGTAGAAAGAGGATGCTGTGTGCGTACAGTGGTGAAAAACCCCCGGGTAACAGCTGAGGAACTACAACAGGACATTGCAGAGGGGGTGAAAGCAGGTTTCATCCCAGACAATAAGGCGCGCACTACGAGATGAAGGCCTCCATGCCAGAACTCCCAGGCGCACCCCACTTCTGACTACCAGGCACAAGAAAAATAGACTCCAGTATGCCAAAAATCATCTGGACAAACCCCAAAGGTTTTGGGAAACTGTTCTATGGAGTGATGAGACAAAACTGGAACTCTTTAGGCCTATGAATCAACATTATGTCTGGAGGAGAAAAAAATGAAGCTTACAAAGAGAAGAACACGTTGCATTTGTCTATTTGACACATCTTTATTTGATATGACTATACACAAAATACAGAATAAATGTCCAACTTGCTAAAATACCAAAATTGTGTGGGGGTTGAATAATTTTGATCACAACTGTATTTGGAATTTGATGCCTGCAACATGTTTCGAAAAAGCTGGCATAAGTGGCAAAAAAGACTGAGAAAGTTGAAGAATGCTCATCAAACACTTATTTGGAACATCCCACAGGTGAACGGGCTATTTGGGAACAGGTGGGTGCCATGATTGGGTGTAAAAGCAGCTTCCATGAAATGCTCAGTTACTGTCTAGCATTAAAAGATTACAGTTGGTACAAAATGGGGTTTCTAAACCTTTGACAAGAACAAGAAAGTTTGATGATATTATGCCTATACTGTATAACCTTTTATATAAATATTTATATATGTAGCCAAGCTAAATTTAATTTAATTTTATTTTTAATTTTTGGTAATTTATTTCACATAATTTTATTTCACATCATTTTCTGTTGTGAACTTCCCCAAAAGTGTCTGTCATTGTAAATAGGTTCCGCCCTATTGTTTTCTATTACATACCTTTTTGTTTCCCTGGGGGGTGATTTGGCGTTGCACCTGTGTGACCAGCTTCAGTGAGCACTGACTCCTGCAGCTGCTGGTGAATAAATCCTCCTCAACTCGAATCCTGTGGTTCATCACGAAAAAAAGACACAACGCAGAACACTGACTGTTACAAAATGGTGCCGTGACCCGGATTCTTCTGATCAGCTGCTGCAGATCGCCGAGGTTATGCTGTGAGCAAGTAAGCTTATCGTACAGCAATCAGAAAGGATCCGTTGATCGTTGAGACGTTTGATAAAAAGTGATTTTGTTTTGCTGTGGCTGTGTTTTTCCACAATATATCATTACGTTTCCTCACATACAGTGTCTTTATACCACGTGTCTCTGTATAGTTAAATTTTGTTTCAACGTCATATTCTCACTGTTATATTAATTGTGTTTGAAATATAATGGATTTTACACCATTTGGGAGGGGTAGAGGGTGGGTGCAAGCAGGTACTGCAGCGCAAGCTAGGCAGCCAGGCTTTAGCAGCCCTGATGGTACCCCTGTAGCAAGGCAAATGTTTTCCACTCCCACCGCTGCTAATAATGACACCTTGGCACAATTGCGTGACCTTTTGGGGGAGTTGGGAACCCACATCGGTGACACTGTTGTTAGCCGCATATTAGCCAACCAAACACCTCCCCCCACACTTAGTTGTCCACACCCCATGACTCCACCCCCGCTCGAGCCCATACCTTCCCCAGCTGATTTGTCTCGACTGAACATTATGGTAAATGCAGCTGTCAAGGAACCAGTGATGTATAGGGGGGATGGCTCAGACAAATACACCGTACAAGAGTGGATAGATATGATGGACGCTTACCTGCATAAAAAGAATTGTCTGACCACAGAGCAGGCGGGTGAAATCCTCAGTCATCTTTTGGGACGAGCTAAGAGTATCGTTAAGGTGGGGCTGAAGAGTAGTGGTGATATAAACACACACCCTGAAGTGGTATACGATATACTCAGAAGATACTTCAGTGACTCTCCCATGTCTGGCCTACCGATGGCTGATTTCTATTCTACACAGCCTGACGCAAATGAGAACCCAGTTGATTACTGGGGTCGCCTAAATACAGCAGCCGAGCACGCTGACCAGCATCTGCGGAAAAGTGGAGAAAAAATGGAGAACATGTCAGCGCAAATTGCTATGATGTTCATCAGGAACTGCCCCAACCCCGAACTCTCCAGTGTGTTCCGATGTAAGCCTATCAGCAAATGGTCAGCCGTGGAGGTGCAAGAAGCTATCGATGAGCACCAGAGAGAGCATCAGGCAAGGAAGAGGGCCATGAGAGCAGAAAAGTTCAAAATGGTGACAGCAGCTACCACTACCTGTCAACCTGTAGTTGAGGAGCTGACGGCAATGAGGGTGGGTGTTCAAGAACCTTCTACACAGACAAAGGTGAGTGCAGTCACCACTTCAGAAGCAGGGGCTTTAGAACGAGTACTAAGCATGCTAGAAGGCGTTTTGGCCAGAGCAGCCTCCCCGGTCCAACAGCCGACCCAGTGGACACGCCCCACTTCTTGCCGTGTATGTGGTGACAAAACTCACATCACACGTGAACACTGCATGAAAGAGAAGAGGTGCTTTGGGTGTTTGGAACCTGGCCACACAAGGAGAGATTGCCAACGGGCCGCTCCACGCCAAACCCAAGCAGAGAACCACACACCCAACCAGGGAAACTGAGTGGCTCACACTGTGGAGGGCAAAGTGTGAGTACGTCATGTCAGACCCTCAAAACTGAAGAAGACATACATGCAATATATGAGAAGAGCTGCAAGACTGCACCGAATGGTAGTGTCATGATTTTCCAGAATATACACAAACTTGAGAAGGCAGATGATTTATTCTACACTGATGTGCTGGTGAATGACCAAGTTGCACTGTATGCCATGCTAGACACTGGTTCAATGGCTTGTACGATGAGTGAAGAAGCAGAAGAGGAGCTCCACAAGGCAGGGTTGCTGTCAGAGGGTGCCCAGTCCATCAAAGACATTTTTCTGGTGGGTTGTGGTGGTGTGCATGTGCAACCCAAGTGCATTCACCAGTTAAAGTTGAAAATCTACGGACAAGAAGCAATCGTGCCCACATTAGTTGTGCCAGGCCAGCGTGACCAAATGATAGTAGGTACCAATTTGCTGAAACACTTGCTACGCCAATTCAAACAAGATCCCAGCTATTGGCGCGTGATGAGTAAAGCTGACTCTACTGGTGAACCAGGCATCGAACAGTTTTTGAGCATGCTCTCGGGCATAACCAGATGGAAAGGTGACATTATCCCAGACGTCATTGGAACTGTGAAGCTTACTAATGCTGTGACACTGGTACCAAAACAGGAGCACATAGTGTGGGGAAAACTTCCTGGAAAGGCTTCTATCTCCGAGGGAAGTACCATACTGGTGGAACCGGCAAAATCCCACTCCAACCGGAAGAACATCATGGTAGGAAGAACTGTGGCAGCAATGAGCGGAGACAAGTGGGTTCCTGTGAAGGTCGTGAACCCAAGTGATAAACCTGTAACACTGAGGAGGAACATGAAGTTAGCTGATGTTTCACCATGTGTGGCACTTGAAGACTTTGAGCTTGGAGTGGACTGTGTCGTCAACATAGAGCTAAAAGCACAAGGCCAAAGCGTGAGAGCAGACCCTGACCATGCGCCTGACACCTCTGTAAATCTCACCCTTCAGGATAAGCTTGCTAATCTTGGGTTGGACGACATAGACATCCACTCATGTGAAGTGTCCCCTTATTGGAAGAGTCAACTTGTGGAACTCATACAGAGGCATGATGATGTGTTCTCCAAGAACAAGCTGGATTGTGGCCTAGCCAAAGACTTCGTCCACAGGATCCATCTGACCGATGAGCGCCCTTTTCAACTAGCATACCGCCGTGTCCCACCAAGCCAATACCAGAAACTAAGAGAGGTCCTTTCTGAGATGGAGGAGCAGAACATTATACGCAAGTCGTCAAGTGAGTGGGCCTCGCCATTAGTACTGGTTTGGAAAAAAAATGGGGAACTACGCATCTGTGTGGACTACAGGTGGCTTAATGCACGTACTGTGAAGGATGCCCATCCAGTACCTCACCAAGCTGACTGTTTGGCTGCGCTAGGGGGAAATGCCATATTCAGCGCCATGGACTTGACATCGGGGTTCTACAATGTCCCCATGCACGAACAGGACAAGAAGTTCACTGCCTTCACTACACCAGTAGGCCTCCATGAATTCAACCGACTACCCCAAGGCCTGTGTAATAGCCCGGCAAGTTTCATGCACCTTATGATGAGTGTCTTCGGAGACCAAAACTTCTGGACCCTGCTGTGCTACCTCGACGATGTTTTGGTTTTTGCCCCAAACGAAGAGGAAGCCCTCAAAAGACTCGAAATGGTCTTTAAGCGGTTGAAAGGACATGGACCTAAGTTGGCCCCGAAGAAGTGTCATTTCCTCCGGCGAAGTGTCAAGTTCTTGGGCCATATCATTGATGAGAATGGGGTTTCGACTGACTCTGAAAAGATACAAGTCATCACAGACATGAGCGAAGCAGACTTGATGATGGAAGATGGAATCACACCTTCAGCAAAAAAGATCAAGTATTTTCTTGGTATGGTAATGTATTACCAGAGATTCATACAAAACTGTTCCAGTATGGCGAAGCCCTTGTTCTCTCTGACCGCCGCTGCGACTGGAAAAGCCAACGCAAAACGGGCTTCTCACTTTAAAAAGCTCAGCCCAGGTGATTGGGCTCAAGAACAGAGTGACGCATTCAACCAACTAAAGGCTGCTCTGTTGAACTCAGTTGTGTTGGCCCATCCGGACTTTGGTCGCCCTTTCATCCTCTCAACCGACGCTTCATTGGACGGATTGGGCGCTGTCCTCTCTCAAGTCCCTGAAGGAGGGAGCAAAGCACGTCCCATCGCCTTTGCAAGCAAAGCCCTGAGTCGCTCACAAACCAAGTATCCAGCCCATCGTTTGGAGTTCCTCGCTCTCAAGTGGTCAGTGTGTGACAAATTCAGCCATTGGCTGAAGGGACACTCCTTCACTGTTTGGACTGATAATAACCCGCTGACCTACATCCTCATAAAGCCAAAGTTGGATGCTTGTGAACAGCGGTAGGTGTCGAAGTTGGCTCCATACGACTTCAGTATCCAATAAATCCCAGGCAGTAAGAACATCGTTGCAGATGCCTTGAGCAGGCAACCCTTCATCAAGCCACGGGTCAGCGAGAGACTTATAGCAGAGCCATATAAAGCTCTCCTCGAGGAAGCGCAACATATCCGGGATGACAGGATACAGGATGTGTTTTGGCTGAGCACCAACTGGGCGGATCTGAAGTGGCATTCAGTTCAATGAGCAGTGAAGAAGTGACGGCAGTCCTGGATGGTCAGATTGGGTGGGGTGAGGGACCCAAAGGGAGAGTGATCTCCTGGCTGGCAAATGATGTACATACAATTGTTCCACCTGCAGAAAGTGTCTTACCTGTCTTCTCCCTTAAAGAACTTCAAGACAAGCAACAGGAAGATACTATACTGGCAAGAATCATCCACTATGTGGCACGTGGCAGGAGGCCATCAAGAAGAGAAAGAGTTAGAGAGCCTCTCAAAGTCCAGAAGACTCTAAAGCAGTGGGAAAAGCTCAAGATGTTGGATGGCATCCTATATAGAGTGAGCAAAGATTCACTAACTGGGAGGAGGCGGTACCAGTATGTTGTGGCTGCATCACTGGCCAAGCAGGCTCTGCAGGGTGTCCATGATGAGGCTGGGCATCAGGGAAAGCATAGGACTCTATACCTGGCGAGACAGAGGTTCTTCTGGATTGACATGGAACGAGATGTCCGTGAATATGTCAAGTCGTGTAAGCGCTGTGTGGTGAGCAAGACACCAGAACCCGAAGGGAGAGCGCCTCTCGAGAGCATCAAAACAACAAGCCCTCTCGAGATGGTCTGCATTGATTTTTGGTCAGCTGAAATCCCAAATGGAAATACTGTGGATGTCCTGGTCATCACTGACCACTTCACAAAAATGGCTCACGCTTTTCCATGTCATGATCAGTCAGCAAAGCAGGTTGCTCGTCAACTCTGGGATCGATACTTCTGTGTCTACGGCTTTCCAGAGAGAATTCATTCCGACCAAGGAGCCAACTTTGAGAGCCAGTTGATCCGAGAGTTGCTGCTGATCTCTGGGGTAAAGAAGTCAAGGACAACGGCCTATCACCCCATAGGAAACGGTGTAGTTGAACGATTCAACCGGACATTGGGAAGCATGATCAGAGCTCTCCCTCCAAGAGCCAAGCAAAAATGGCCCCAAATGTTGCAGACATTGACTTTCGCCTACAACTGCACCGCCCATGAGTCGACGGGCTATGCCCCGTTCTATCTAATGTACGGAAGAATTCCCAGACTCCCAGTTGACGTAATGTTCCACAATGTGGAGAGGGACTGTGACATTGTCGACTATGATAAATATGTCCTCAAACTGAGGGAAGAGTTAAAAGAGGCATTATCATCTGCCCAGGCAAATGCTGTCTCCAGTCAGCGTCATCAGACTGAACTATACAACAAAAGGACCAAAGGTCATGACATCGCTGAGGGAGACCAAGTACTTTTTTCAAACAAATGTGAAAGGGCACGCAAGAAGTTGTCGGACAAATGGGAGTCCGTTCCGTATGTGGTTGTCTCAAGAGACCCAAGGTGTCATACCTACCGGATAAGGAACACTTGCAGTGGTCATGAAAAAGTCGTCCATCGCAACCGCCTCTTGTGTACCAACTTTCTTCCGCTTAAGTTGGAGAATGAAGAGGATGTTGAATCATCATTCACTGAGTCATCTGAGTCAAGGCATGATGAGACACAAAGTCGGGTTTCGGATGTGGTGACGGGAGATGTCACAGAAGACCGAACAGCCAGTTGGGTTCTGGACAGTGCTTCTGCCAATTCGCCATCAGAATGTCTAGATGCTGATGAGGAGCTTGAAGAACCTGATCTGGATGAAAGTGTCAGCCAGAGGCCAATGAGTGTGTCAAGCATGATTGATGGGACAGGCCATGGTGACGACGCCCCAAGCACAGGGATCAGTGTAGTCTCCCGTATAAGAACAAGGGTGGGTAGGCTGGTGAAACCTGTAGATAGGCTAATTCAGAACATGACCCAGAAGAAAATATCTGTTTGAGTTACAAACCTCTGTAAACCATCAAGTACCATAAGATAGTTGTTTAATCCAATGTTTGGGGTTGAACATGTATTACAGTAGCAGTGATAAATATTAGGTACTCCTTGTCTTGTAAAAGGTATATTTTTTTATTACCTTTGTAAAGTAATGTGTAAGGTGGTGTAAAAGGCACCTCTTTTTGCAAGTGTACCCAGGAGGGTTGCGCAGCCCTCCTCTGCCATTTTCTCATTCGGTGCAGTCTTGCAGCTCTTCTCATATATTGCATGTATGTCTTCTTCAGTTTTGAGGGTCTGACATGACGTACTCACACTTTGCCCTCCACAGTGTGAGCCACTCAGTTTCCCTGGTTGGGTGTGTGGTTCTCTGCTTGGGTTTGGCGTGGAGCGGCCCGTTGGCAATCTCTCCTTGTGTGGCCAGGTTCCAAGCACCCAAAGCACCTCTTCTCTTTCATGCAGTGTTCACGTGTGATGTGAGTTTTGTCACCACATACACGGCAAGAAGTGGGGCGTGTCCACTGGGTCGGCTGTTGGACCGGGGAGGCTGCTCTGGCCAAAACGCCTTCTAGCATGCTTAGTACTCGTTCTAAAGCCCCTGCTTCTGAAGTGGTGACTGCACTCACCTTTGTCTGTGTAGAAGGTTCTTGAACACCCACCCTCATTGCCGTCAGCTCCTCAACTACAGGTTGACAGGTAGTGGTAGCTGCTGTCACCATTTTGAACTTTTCTGCTCTCATGGCCCTCTTCCTTGCCTGATGCTCTCTCTGGTGCTCATCGATAGCTTCTTGCACCTCCACGGCTGACCATTTGCTGATAGGCTTACATCGGAACACACTGGAGAGTTCGGGGTTGGGGCAGTTCCTGATGAACATCATAGCAATTTGCGCTGACATGTTCTCCATTTTTTCTCCACTTTTCCGCAGATGCTGGTCAGCGTGCTCGGCTGCTGTATTGAGCCGACCCCAGTAATCAACTGGGTTCTCATTTGCGTCAGGTTGTGTAGAATAGAAATCAGCCATCGGTAGGCCAGACATGGGAGAGTCACTGAAGTATCTTCTGAGTATATCGTATACCACTTCAGGGTGTGTGTTTATATCACCACTACTCTTCAGCCCCACCTTAACGATACTCTTAGCTCGTCCCAAAAGATGACTGAGGATTTCACCCGCCTGCTCTGTGGTCGGACAATTCTTTTTATGCAGGTAAGCGTCCATCATATCTATCCACTCTTGTACGGTGTATTTGTCTGAGCCATCCCCCCTATACATCACTGGTTCCTTGACAGCTGCATTTACCATAATGTTCAGTCGAGACAAATCAGCTGGGGAAGGTATGGGCTCGAGCGGGGGTGGAGTCATGGGGTGTGGACAACTAAGTGTGGAGGGAGGTGTTTGGTTGGCTAATATGCGGCTGACAACAGTGTCACCGATGTGGGTTACCAACTCCCCCAAAAGGTCACGCAATTGTGCCAAGGTGTCATTATTAGCAGCGGTGGGAGTGGAAAACATTTGCCTTGCTACAGGGGTACCATCAGGGCTGCTAAAGCCTGGCTGCCTAGCTTGCGCTGCAGTACCTGCTTGCACCCACCCTCTACCCCTCCCAAATGGTGTAAAATCCATTATATTTCAAACACAATTAATATAACAGTGAGAATATGACGTTGAAACAAAATTTAACTATACAGAGACACGTGGTATAAAGACACTGTATGTGAGGAAACGTAATGATATATTGTGGAAAACACAGCCACAGCAAAACAAAATCACTTTTTATCAAACGTCTCAACGATCAACGGATCCTTTCTGATTGCTGTACGATAAGCTTACTTGCTCACAGCATAACCTCGGTGATCTGCAGCAGCTGATCAGAAGAATCCGGGTCACGGCACCATTTTGTAACAGTCAGTGTTCTGCGTTGTGTCTTTTTTTCGTGATGAACCACAGGATTCGAGTTGAGGAGGATTTATTCACCAGCAGCTGCAGGAGTCAGTGCTCACTGAAGCTGGTCACACAGGTGCAACGCCCAGGGAAACAAAAATGTATGTAATAGAAAACAATAGGGCGGAACCTATTTACAATGACAGACACTTTTGGGGAAGTTCACAACAGAAAATGATGTGAAATAAATTACCAAAAATTAAAAATTAAATTAAATAAAATTTAGCTCGGCTACTTATATATATATTTATATAAAAGTATATACAGTATAGGCATAATATCATCAAACTTTCTTGTTCTTGTCAAAGGTTTAGAAACCCCATTTTGTACCAACTGTAATCTTTTAATGCTAGACAGTAACTGAGCATTTCATGGAAGCTGCTTTTACACCCAATCATGGCACCCACCTGTTCCCAAATAGCCCGTTCACCTGTGGGATGTTCCAAATAAGTGTTTGATGAGCATTCTTCAACTTTCTCAGTCTTTTTTGCCACTTATGCCAGCTTTTTCGAAACATGTTGCAGGCATCAAATTCCAAATACAGTTGTGATCAAAATTATTCAACCCCCACACAATTTTGGTATTTTAGCAAGTTGGACATTTATTCTGTATTTTGTGTATAGTCATATCAAATAAAGATGTGTCAAATAGACAAATGCAACGTGTTCTTCTCTTCGTAAGCTTCATTTTTTTCCTCCTCCAGACATAATGTTGATTCATAGGCCTAAAGAGTTCCAGTTTTGTCTCATCACTCCATAGAACAGTTTCCCAAAACCTTTGGGGTTTGTCCAGATGATTTTTGGCATACTGGAGTCTATTTTTCTTGTGCCTGGTAGTCAGAAGTGGGGTGCGCCTGGGGGTTCTGGCATGGAGGCCTTCATCTCGTAGTGCGCGCCTTATTGTCTGGGACGAAACCTGCTTTCACCCCCTCTTCAATGTCCTGTTGTAGTTCCTCAGCTGTTAGCCGGTGTTTTTTCACCACTGTACGCACACAGCATCCAGTTTTTTTATTCAATATAACAGTGTAACTGTCATACTAAATATGAAAGGTTTATAATCATAACTCCGAAACCAAACATTAATTTGTCTTAAAAAGCCTTTAAAATTGAATTTATGTGAGTTTTACAAGAATAAGGTATTTTGGAAATAATCACAAATACAAAGATTAGGTTTTACTGGCCTCATATTGGTCACACTCAAAATGACAGTTTATGAAACAAAACTCCAAAAATACACATGCAAAATGTCTAATAATGCCTGAAGAAATGCATCCTTTAGAGTTTTCCTGAAAAAAAAACAACATTTGGTAAGGTTTGCAAAAACAAATTTTTAATTTTTTACTCAATTTGACAGTAATGTACTTAGAATCCTGAGATAATGCGAAAAAAGCAATAAAAATGTATTCCAACATATTTCCTAATCCAAACGTGCAAAATGTCTAAAAATGCCTGTGATATTGAATACATGTGAGTTTTACTAGATACAGTTGTTTTTCTATGGTTTGCAAATACAAAAATGAGGTTTTACTCAATAAGACTGTATACTGTAACACTCAATATGACAGTTATTTAAACATAACTCATACACCACACATGAAAAATGGTTAATTATGCCTGAAATAATGCATCTTTGGGAGTTTTACTCGAAACATATGCTTTTTTAAATCTTGCAAATGCAAAAAGTAGTTTTTTATTCAATACGACAATAATGTTCTTAGAATCCTGAGATAATACGAAAAAAGCAATAAAAATGTATTCAAACATAACTTCTAAACAACACATGCAAAATGGCTAATAATGCCTACAAATATGTATTTTTGTTAGTTGTACTAGAAAAATTATCTTTTGTAAGGTTCACAAAGACACAAGTTAGTTTTTTTATTCAATATAACAGTGTAACTGTCATACTAAATATGAAAGGTTTATAATCATAACTCCAAAACCAAACATTAATTTGTCTTAAAAAGCCTTTAATATTGAATTTATGTGAGTTTTACAAGAATAAGGTATTTTGGAAAGAATCACAAATACAAATATTAGGTTTTACTGGCCTCATATTGGTCACACTCAAAATGACAGGGATGACCCACGTTGCCTCTTCGGGCTGTGCCCGGCCGGGCCCCATGGGAACAGGCCCGACCACCAGGCGCTCGCCATCGTGCCTCAACTCCGGGCCTGGCTCCAGAGCGGGGCCCCGGTGACCCACGTCCGGGCGAGGGAAATCTGGGTTCATTTCGTTGTAATTCCATAGAAGTCTTTGAGCTGCTCTTTGTCTGATCACTCACCTAGGACCTGTTTGTCTTGGGAGACCCTACCAGGGGGCATGAAAACCCCCAGACAACATAGCTCCTAGGATCATTGGGACACGCAAACTCCTCTACCACGGTAAGGTAGCAGCTCAGAGAGGAGCCAGCGCCCCCCGCCACCCCAAAAGGGAATACGCGGTAGAAAATGGATGGATGGATAATGCAACCTTGTGAGTTTTACACGAAATCTATCCTTTTTTAAGGGTTGCGAACACAAAAAGTAGTTTTTAACTCAATATGAGAGTAATGTTCTTAGAATCCTGAGATAATGCGAAAAAAAGGAAAAAAAATGTATTCCAACATAACTCCTGAACCACAATTGCAATAAGTGTTATAATGCCTGTAATTTTTAATCTCTGTGAGTTTTACTAGAATTGTTTTGTTTCTGTAAAGTTTGCAAATGAAAAAATATAGGTTTTACTCACTATGACAGCACACTGTCACACTCAATATTAAAGTTATTTAAACATAACTCCCAAACCACACATGCAAAATGGCTGAAAATGCCTGGAGAAATGTATCTTTGTAAGTTTCACTGGAAAAAACAATATTTTGTAAGGTTTGCAAAGACCCAAGTTTGATTTTTACTCAATATGACAGTATTACTTTCTTAAAAATAGGTTTTACTCACAATGACAGTACACTGCCACACTCAATATTACACTTATTCAAACATAACTACTACATGCAAAATGGCTGATAATGCCTGTAGAAATATATTTTTGTGAGTTTCACTAGAAAAAAAAAATATTTTGTAAGGTTTGCAAAGACCCAAGTTTGATTTTTGCGCTATATGAAAGTATTACTTTCTTAATAAATTTGAAATTTATATACACATTACTTCAAAACCAAACATGCATAATCTAAAAATGCCTCTGCTATTGTATCTATGTAGGTTTTACTAGAATCAATTGTTTTTGTAAAGTTTGCAATTTAAAAAATTAAGTTTTACTCACCATGAAAGTACACTGTCACACTCAACATTAGTTATTTAAACATAACTCATAAACCACACATGAAAAAAGGCTAATAATGCCTGAAATAATGAAACCTTGTGAGTTTTACACAAAATATACCCTTTTTAATGATTGCGAACACAAAAAGTAGTTTTTTACTCAATATGACAGTAATGTTCTTAGAATCCTGAGATAATGCGAAAAAAGCAATAAAAATCTATTCCAACATAACTCCTGAACCAAACATGCAATATGTCTAAAAATGCCTGTGCTATTGTATCCATGTGGGTTTTACGAGAATTATTTGTTTTTGTAAAGTTTGCAAATAAAAAAAATATGTTTTACTCACTATGACAGCACACTCCCACACTCAATATTAAAGTTAAAGTAAACATAACTCCCAAATCACACATGCAAAATGGCTGAAAATGCCTGGAGAAATGTATCTTTGTGAGTTTCACTGGGAAAAACAATATTTTGTAAGGTTTGCAAAGACCCAAGTTTGATTTTTACTCAATATGACAATATAACCGTCATACTGAATATCAATCAATCAATCAATGTTTACTTATATAGCCCTAAATCACTAGTGTCTCAAAGGGCTGCACAAACCACTACGACATCCTCGGTAGGCCCACATAAGGGCAAGGAAAACTCACACCCAGTGGGACATCGGTGACAATAATGACCCAGTGGGACGTCAGTGACAATGATGACAATGAGAACCTTGGAGAGGAGGAAAGCAATGGATGTCGAGCGGGTCTAACATGATACTGTGAAAGTTCAACATGATACTGTGAAAGTTCAATCCATAATGGATCCAACACAGTCGCGAGAGTCCAGTCCAAAGCGGATCCAACACAGCAGCGAGAGTCCCGTTCACAGCGGAGCCAGCAGGAAACCATCCCAAGCGGAGGCGGATCAGCAGCGCAGAGATGTCCCCAGCCGATACACGGGCGAGCAGTACATGGCCACCGGATCGCACCGGACACCCTCCACAAGGGAGAGTGGGACATAGAAGAAAAAGAAAAGAAACGGCAGATCAACTGGTCTAAAAAGGGAGTCTATTTAAAGTTATGTACACATAACTTCAAAACCAAACATGCATTATGTCTAAAAATGCCTGTGCTGTTGTAGCTATATGGGTTTTAGTAGAATCAATTGTTTTTGTAAAGTTTGCAAATGGAAAAAATTGGTTTTCCTCACACTGACAGTACACTGTAACACTCAATATTACAGTTATTTGAACATAACTTTTGAACCACACATGAAAAAAGGCTAATAATGCCTGAAATAATGCAACCTTGTGAATTTTACACTAAACATATCATTTATTAAGGATTAAGAACACAAAAAGTAGTTTTTTACTCAATATAACGGTATTGTTCTTAGAATCCTGAGATAATGCGGAAAAAAAGCACAAAAAAATGCAATCCAACCATGGCCGGCTCTACGCAGGGGCAAGAGGGGGCAGAGCCCCCTTAAATAAATTTCTTGCCCCCTCAAATCAAATTTGAGAAAGCAAATTTTAATAAACTCATAAAATTACTACATCACAAGTTGACAAAATTATCTGCACTAGCGGAAAAATCCGCCGAAAAAGGGAGACACACGATATAGTAGTGTCGGCTTCCCTCCCATCTCTCCCTCCGCTGTGCGTGTATTCACCATTCCACAGGCTGCGCAGCAGACACACACCCGCACACACCCCTCAGCCCTCAGTAAACATCCAATCACTGTTGCAGTTTGAAAGTAAAAGAAAAGGAAAAGTTGTCTACATTTATCATATACTAGTTAGGATGGGTGTATTTGTGTAGTCTTATCAGTCATAAACACGTTTATCGTCGCGGACTTTCGGTGCTACGGAGTTCCTTTTTTTTTTTTTTTTACAACTTGACGAGAGCAGTGACAGCGGAGGCTCTGAGCAGCAGTGGTTTGGAAGGCAGCGAGCCTCCACTGTCCCTGTAACAAGCTACAAGTCATTTATGATGCTGTTAATGACGGTAAAAATGAAACATAAAGTATATCCTGCTTAGCAGTCCTCCTCTGCTGTCCTCTGTTCAGAGCGGAGTCCCTAGCAACGGCCCGTTTTACTTAGCAACGGTCTGGCAATCGACTGCTGGAATTCTTTTTCTATTGTTTTTCTTGTAATTCTACATAGTCAACCTTTAATGTTTCAATCTACATTTTGTAATAAACAAATTATAAGTTTCATTTGATATGACCAAGACACCTAAAAACAAAAACACTGCCGTTTTCATCAATTTACAAGCAAGTGGGCAACACTGGAGTGAATGAATTTTGTGCTCAGATGAGTGCCCAAGTCCACTGCATGCGACAAACTGAAGACAAGTGACCTGTGTCTGACAGACCCCTACGTAAAGCCCCGCCCCAGGCTCTAGTCCTGTACTGTTGTTGTTTTTCTTCATGTAATCACAGCGGGTTTTTTCTGTTGTTGTTCAAGCTTACTTATTTTCTGCTCCAGCTTCCAGCAGCTCACAAAGAGAAAGTTAATGCTCTGTAATGCATCCATTTTTCAGAGCATTTAAAAAGTTTAGTCCTGCTCTTGAATGTAGTAGCAATGATGATACTGCTAGTACATCAGGGACAGCAGCTAGCAATACTGCACCTTTAGCACCAGCAAGCACTATTTCTCCTGCACCAGCTCCCTCCGCCCCCCCAACAAGCGCTCCCAAAGCAGCCTGCTCAGCTACCTAGTGACTTAAATGGCAACGCACCATCTCAGCCAATACTGGGTGGCTACCCAAAGCGTGCATTTGGTACAACATTAAGATCATTCAATCCTGCCTGGTACCGCACACGACCATGGCTAGAGTATTCTGTGGTGCGAGACGCGTGCTTCTGTTTCCCCTGTCGGAAATATGGCAGCGCTGTTAATGTTTCCCCCCCTGAGGGATTGCCACCTTATTGTGGTCAGGGGGTTTGCGTGCCTCAGTGACCGTAAGAGTTATACCAGCAGGAGCTTAGTCTTCAGGTGGGACACCCAAGTTGGACAGGTTTGAAGGTAGAGGCCTGACAAAGTACAATCCACTACTCCAGGTTGGGGTTGGACACATAGCTAAAGACCCATTTCAATGAAGAAAGCATCGTTACTATAAGCACAGAAAAAAAAGTGCTGGAGCATGATGTGTACACATGATGCCCCCTTCACATTTCTGACTGCCCCTTCATATAAGCATGCCTAGAACCGCCCCTGATTCCAACACAACTCCTTGACCACGAAAGCAATAAGTCTAAAAATGCCAGTAATTTTTAATCTCTGTGAGTTTTACTAAAATCATTTGTTTTTGTAAAGTTTGCAAATAGAATAAATATGTTTTAATCTCTATGACACACCGTCACACTCAATATTACAGTTATTTAAACATAAATCCTAAACCACACATGAAAAAAGGCTAATAATGCCTGAAATAATGCATCCTTGTGAGTTTTACACGAAATACACCCTTTTTTAAGGATAGCGAACACGAAAAGTAGTTTTTTACTCAGTATGACAGTAATGATCTTCCTGAGATAATGCGAAAAAGCAATAAAAATGTATTTCAAAATAACTCCTGAACCAAGCATGCAATATGGCTAAAAATGCCTGTGCCATTGTATCTATGTGGGTTTTACTAGAATCAATTGTTCTTGTAAAGTTTGCACATAGAAAAAATAGGTTTTACTCGCAATGACAGTACACTGTCACACTCAATACTACAGTTATTTAAACATAACTCTCAAACCACACATGCAAAATGGCTGAAAATGGCTGAATAAATGTATCTTTGTGAGTTTCACTGGAAAAAACAATATTTTGTAAGGTTTGCAAAGACCCAAGTTTGATTTGTAGTCAATATAACAATATAACTGTCATACTTAAATATGAAAGTTATATACACATAACTTCAAAACCAAATATGCATTTTGTCTAAAAATGCCTGTGCTATTGTATCTATGTGGGTTTTAGTAAAATCATTGTTTTTTTAAAGTTTGCAAATGGAAAACATAGGTTTAAATCACTGTGACAGTACACTGCCACACTCAATATTATAGTTATTTCAACATAACTCCTAAACCACACAAGAAAAAAGGCTAATAATGCCTGAAATAATGCAACCTTGTGAGTTTTACACGAAATATATCATTTTTTAAGGATTGTGAACACAAAAAGTAGTTTTTTACTCAATATGACAGTAATGTTCTTAGAATCCTGAGATAATGCGAAAAAAGCAAAAAAAAAAAAATATTCCAACATAAGTCCTGAACCACAAATGCAATAAGTCCAAAAATGCCTGTAATTATTAATCTCTGTGAGTTTTACAAGAATTATTTGTTTTTGTAAAGTTTGCATACAGAAAAAAATAGGTTTTACTCACTATGACAGCATACTCTCACACTCAATATTAAAGTTTTTCAAACATAACTCCCAAACCACACATGCAAAATGGCTGAAAATGCCTGGAGAAATGTATCTTTGTGAGTTTCATAGGGAAAAACAATATTTTGTAAGGTTTGCAAAGACCCAAGTTTGAATTTTACTCAATATGACAATATAACTGTCATCCTAAATATGAAAGTTATATACACATAACTTTAAAACCAAACATGCATTATGTCTAAAAATGCCTGTGCTATTGTATCTATGTGTTTTTTAGTAGAATCAATTGTTTTTGTAAAGTTTGCATATAGAGAAAATAGGTTTTACCTACAATGACAGTACACTGTCACACTCAATATTACAGTTATTTAAATATAACTACTAAACCACACATGCAAAATGGCTGAAAATGGCTGGAGAAATGTATCTTTGTGAGTTTCACTGGAAAAAACAACATTTTGTAAGGTTTGCAAAGAGCCAAGTTTTATTTTTAATCAATATGACAATATAACTGTAATACTAAATATGAAAGTTGTATACAGATAACTTCAAAGCCAAACATGCTTTTTGTCTAAAAATGCCTGTTCTTTTGAATCTATGAGGGTTTTAGTAGAATCAATTGTTTTTGTAAAGTTTGCAAATACAAAAAAAAAAGGTCCTCTTAATTCAATTTATAATTGCAACACCGCAGGTCGTTTCCCTTAACTTGAACACACATCTATACCTTTGGCATTTGTAAGCCAGTAATTTCCAGGAGTTATCTCACCCTGTTACTAATGATTTCATCAATTTACTAATGATTTCAAATGTTTTAAAAATGTGTAGAATAAATATTACATTTCAACATTTTTGTCAACGACGATTTGCGGCAGCCTGTAAAACGTAGTCATTTTGATAGTAGGCAAATGTAGCTAATATAGACACTTACATAATGTATTGTCTTCATTATAACACTTTTGTTATGGGTGTACAGGGAAAGAAGACGGCACAGACAGGAGGGGCGTCGTATTAGCTCAATTTATTTATATATATATTAACAATACATATAAATAATAAATAATAATATTAATAAACAAGGGAAATGGAGTATGATGAATCCAAAAGTGTATGGTGTGACTATGTATATGAATGAACTGTTTTGTGTTACCGGGAGTGTTGAGTGAGAGGCGGAAGTCCCGGAAGGGAAAAGCAGGCTCGTAGGTCCGTGAGCACATGCAGGAAATCAGGGGCAATAGCAAGGCGTCAAAAGTCTGTGTCAAGGCGGGAGGTCGAGATCCAAGATGCAGCCAGGGAACCAGAGGGAATGCGGGAAAACGAGGCACACAGCTCGTGACGTGGAAAGGAAGGCAGGCCACAGAGAGGCGACATGTAAGACACAAGATAAATAAACACGACTGGGGAGAAAACACAGAGAGAGAAACGATTGCATAGAGCTAGACAGGTTTGGCTTACTGTACAGGACAGATAGCCACGTTCTGGCCCGGGATAGCAGTTTGTGCTGTCTTATGAAGGCAGGTCTCATCATCAGCTTCAGGTGTGTTGATTGCCGGCAATTGATTGCAGCTGCTAGCTGCAGCCAGACTGGCACGGGCCTGGCGCACTCCAGGAGGTGCACACATGAATGCGCTCTGACGTGCGCCCGGGCCGGGACAACTTTTAATTTTATGCGGCTCCAGACAGATTTTTTTTTTTTTTGTATTTTGGGTCCCATTTGGCTCTTTCAACATTTTGGGTTGCCAACCCCTGTCTTAGCTAAACAGTAAATAGTAATATTGAAAAGCAACTTGTTTTGGGCATTATACAATGAAAAAAAGTATACAACAAAATAAGACAATGTCTAAATATCAACAGCATATCAAAATTGTGTTGCATACACTTGTTTGTACAGAATAAAGTAAAAAGTGCAAAATAACAAAGAAAAGCAAAAACAACGTTTGACTCTCTTTCAAATCAGTCAAAGCCCTCCGTGTCCAATAATGTATTTACTGAGATTGTCAACAACATGACAATGTCAATCATGTAACGATATAAACCACGAAAGCAAAAATACAAGTCTTTGATATTTTCATCACAGTAAATATTGATATTAATTCTGTAGTAAGTCTGATTACTTGTTTGCTGCTCAGAGACACGCATGTTTTGTTGTCTTTTTCCATGCTGAACATGGTTAAATTACCGTCATCCTGTGTTCACGTTAATAACTTGCGTCATCGACAGTACCGCAAACGAATGCACTTTTTTTAGTGAGTCCAAGGACCACAGGCGACTGGCGCGCTAGCGTTGGCATGGCAACACCATAGGACATTCAAAGTGGTCTTCGTTACTCCAGCTCTTAAATCCCATAAGGCTTTAATGAGTGACATTGTGGAGGCGGTCAAAACAGGTATTCTAATGTTGCGCTGGTTGAACAATGTGCCTCAGTTCGTTCTACTTCCTCCACTTATAGAGGGAAAAGTAATTTGTATATGGTTGTCCAGTTTGCACCTTGCAGCTCTTTTATTATTGGCCCATACCATGTTCTCCAAATCAAACTTGACTCTGGGGATTTATTTCAGTTCTGGTGAACATTTCTAAAAGTTTGGACACCCATGATATAAGAGATTAAACACTGACTTACAACGCCCACGTAAACCCCCTTTGATTGCAGAAAGTTGTTGAAGCAATGTGGTCTTTTCCTGTGTTGCATCAGCTGACCTGACATCAAGGACTGTTTATGTCATGTGACGCAATCACATTGCTCTTGTAATTGTCCTCTTCTATTGATCTACTATTGCAATAGAGATACACCAGTTAGTGTTTGTGTTTCTTAATTTACAAATTTACATTTACATTTTCCACATTTTGTTATTTTATTGCCGTGTTCCAAAATTAAATACATTCTTTTTATGACGATGTGAACGTATTTTTATTTTTATTTTGCAAGTGTATTAAAAATGAAAATGAAAATTAAAAATACATGTACATGAGTATTCACAGCCTTTTCTCAGTACTTTGTAGATGCACCTTTGGCAACAGTTACAGCCTCAAGTGTTATTGAATACGATGCCACAAGCTTGGCACACCTATCTTTGGCAGTTTCGCCCATTCTTCTTTGCAGCACCTCTCAAGTTTCATTAGGTTGGATAAGAAGCGTTGGTTTTCATCCAGGATGTCTCTGTACATTGCTACGTTCATCTTTCCCTCAATCCCGACTCGTCTTCCAGTTCCTGCAGCTGAAAAACAATCCCAAATTATGATGCTGCCACCTCCATGCTTCACTATAGGGATGGTATTGAACTGGTGATGAGCGGTGCCTGGTTTTCTTCAAACATGATGTCTGGCATTCACACCAAAAAGTTTCATCTTTGTCTCATCAGACCAGAGAATTTATTATTTACGGTCTGAGAGTCTTTCAGGTGCATTTTGGCAAACGTTTTACTAAGAAATGGCTTCCGTCTGCGGCCACTCTGCCATACATGGCTGATTGGTGTATTGCTGCAGAGATGGTTGTACTTCTGGAAGGTTCACCTCTCCTCTTGGGTTTTTGGTCACTTCCCTGACTAGACTAAGATGAATGCAGCAATGTACAGAGACATCCTGAATAAAAACCAACACTTCCCATCCAATCTGATGGAGCTTGAGAGGTGCTGCAAAGAGGAATGTAGTCAATGGGGTATTGAGCAAAGACCGTGAATACTTACATAGATGGGATTTTGAAATTGTTTTTATTTGTCATAAATTTTCCAAATTAAAAAAAAAACTTTTTGCATTGTCATTACGGGATATTGTGTGTAGAATTTTGAGCACAAAAAAATACATATTCCATTTTGGAATTACTAACATAACAAAATTTGGAAAAAGTGAACCCCTGTGAATTATTTCCGGATGCACTGTACATTCAGACATTTACATCCTCTTATAATTCACATTCCAGTAAAGAAGAAAGCCCAATCAAGACAATGTCTTCCAAATTAACATGACTCTAAACAATATGAAAGCCTGTAATGTCAGCATGCGGACAAGGTGTCCATGTCTTGTCTACGTCTCATTCTGGCTCTTTTTTAAACTCTTTCCTCTCCTTCCTGCGCTGTCCTTTGGGGTCAAGCAAGCACTTGTGTGAATCTGTCAAATTTAAAGCTCAAGTCGGGAAGGGCAGAGGTTCACCACTTAAATTATTAGTTTAAGCTGGAAACATTATCACAGATATTCAAACAACATTCACACTCTCATCACACACAAGGGCCAATTTAGTGTTGCCAATCAACCCACAATAGTTTAATATCCAAGAATCTCAATAATGAATTAATTTTATTTCTACAATTTCAAGAGTGTCAATGAAACACAAATAAACTATATTGTCAAAAGTATTTGGCCAACTGCCTTGACTCACATATGAACTTGAAGTGCCATCACATTCCTAACCCACAGGGTACATTCAATATGATGTCGGTCCACCTTTTGCAGCTATTACAGCTTCAACTATTCTGGGAAGGCTGTCCACAAGGTTGCGGAGTGTATTTGTAGGTATTTTCGACCTTCTTCCAAAAGCGCATTGATGAAGTCACACACTGATGTTGTTCGAGAAGGCCTGGCTCTCAGTCTTTGTTCTAATTCATCCCAAAGGTGTTCTGTCGGGTTCAGGTCAGGACTCTGTGCAGGCTAGTCAAGTTCATCTACACCAGACTCTGTCATCCATGTCTTTATTGTGGCTGAGTAGATGTTGTTCCCAAACGCTTCCATGTTCTTATAATTTAGGAGTGAGGAAATTTCACGACTGGATTCATGGAAAAGGTGGCATCCTATGACAGTTCCACGCTGGAAATCACTGAGCTCCTGAGCGGCCCATTCTTTCACAAATGTTTGTAGAAACAGTCTCCATGCCTAAGTGCTTGATTTTATATACTTGTGGCCGGACCAAGTGATTAGGACAGCTGATTCTGATCCTTTGGATGGATTGCCAAATACTTTGGCCAATATAGTGTATATTCTGCACTTTGGACACCCCTGTCTACATGATGCCAGCGTGGCGTTAGGCATAGTTGTAATACACTTAACATAACACCCAGTGGGTGTGTGACAATTGTTGGAACTTTAACTTTAATAAAAGTTTTGTAATGTTGCAAAGTTAAAAAAAAAAAAAATAGACAGATCGATCCAGATATTGGTAGAATTGATACTGATGTGTATTTCTGGACTTGTCATCCTCATCCGGACAGAAGGGTGACACCATCAAAAGACACATGGGAGACGATTTACTGAACCAAAAGTTGTTTTATTACACGCGAGCGTCGATATTCAGGCCTGGAGAGCCTGTCGGAGAAAGTCAAAGAGATATGTCTCTCCTAACTTGGAGAAGCCAAACCATCAGTTTTATATTCCTCATTCCTGTGTCTTTGTGTGTGTGTGTGTGTGTGTGTGTGTGTGGCCGCACATTAGGGAGATTGATGATGATGACGTGTGTGACGTCGGGCGCTGGCCATCTGCCGCTCCTCATGTGGGACAAACAGCAGCCACAGTTGATGTGGACTTCCTCCCACCTGCTCTAACCTTGTCTGAATGAGCACACTCCACAACTTTATTCATCTTTCCAACAGTGACATTGATTTGGTCTTTTCTGTCATTGACACTGGTGCCTCCATTTGCAAACGTAATGGTTCTTGAAGACGGAAAAGTTTGTGTAGTGAAGCCAATGTCTCCCTGAGAAACGATGTCAATCGGAATATTTTGTTCCACCCTCAACACACGTCTGTATTGTGTTGAAAGAGTACTGTACGGTACTTTATATCTATATAATAACAAGGCAAAACAACTGTATGCGCTGCTCTGCCAACACGCCCCCACACAAGAAGTCCCTCTGCCACCCTCACAAACCATCAGAAATCACAAAGGTCCTTAACTTGACCAACCGTATTGTTACAATATAACATTTAAAAACGTAAAATTCACTTACATTAGCATCGGCAAAGGAAGAGCCGTGCTTTAGCATCTTCTTTCCCAGAAAAGTCCGGGCTCATCACAATTAAAACTTGCTGTGATATGAAGCCTATGGATGAAGTGGCTGGAATAAAAAGACAATATAACATACATCCATAATGCATATGCAAAAGTGCAATATATTTATCTGTACAGTCATCTATTTATTTATATCTGCACCTTATTGCTCTTTAGTCCTGCACTACCATGAGCTAATGCAATGACATTTTGTACTGTAAAGTTCAAATTTATATGACAATAAAAAGGAAGTCTAAGTCTGAATACTAACTATGACAACTCAATAATAACTAAATACTACTAAATACTAACTATGACAACTCAATAATAACTAAATACTACTAAATATTAACTATGACAACTCAATACTAACTAAATACTACTAAATACTAACTAAGACAACTAAATACTAATTAAGACAACTAAATACTAACTATGGCAACTCAATAATAACTAAGATAACTAAATACTAACTATGACAACTCAATACTAACTAAATACTACTAAATACTAACTATGACAACTCAATAATAACTAAGACAACTAAATATTAACTAAGACAACTAATTACTAATAAATACTAACTAAGACAACTAAATACTAAGACAACTAAATACTACTATATACTAACTATAACAACTAAATACTAACTAAGACAACTAAATACTAACTATGACAACTCAATACTAACTAAGACAACTCAATACTAACTAAGACAACTAAATACTAATAAATACTAACTAAGACAACTAAATACTAACTAAGACAACTAAATACTAAGACAACTAAATACTACTAAATACTAACTATGACAACTCAATACTAACTAAGACAACTCAATACTAACTAAGACAACTAAATACTAATAAACACTGACTAAGACAACTAAATATTACTATATATTAACTATGACAACTAAATACTAACTAAGACAACTAAATACTACTATATACTAACTATGACAACTAAATACTAACTAAGACAACTAAATACTACTATATACTAACTATGACAACTAAATACTAACTAAGACAACTAAATACTACTATATACTAACTATGACAACTCAATACTAACTAAGACAACTAAATACTAAGACAACTAAATACTGCTATATACTAACTATGACAACTAAATACTACTAAATACTAACTATGGCAACTAAATACTAACTAAGAGAACTAAATACTAAGACAACTAAATACTATAAACTAACTATTACAACTCAATACTAACTAAGACAACTAAATACTACTATATACTAACTATGACACCTAAATAATACTATATACTAAATATGACAACTAAATAATACTAAATACTAACTATGACAACTAAATACTAACTAAGAAAACTAAATACTAAGACAACTAAATACTTATATATACTAACTATGACAACTAAATACTAACTAAGGCAACTAAATACTACTATATACTAACTATGACAACTAAATACTAACTAAGACAACTAAATACTACTATATACTAACTATGACAACTAAATACTAACTAAGACAACAACTAAATACTAAGAGAACTAAATACTATATACTAACTATGACAATTAAATACTAACTAAGACAACTAAATACTAAGACAACTAAATACTACTATATACTAACTATGACAACTCAATACTAACCAAGACAACTATATACTACTAAATATTAAGTATGACAACTCAATACTATAAAGTACTATCTATCTATCTAATACTAACTTTGCCTACCAGTTTTAGACAAGCCATGGTGAATGTTCCAGAATGTCTTGACAAAGCCAAGCTTGATTACCTTAATTCCAGAGTTATAACGTACACCTAATCATAAGCCGTACCCACCCAGTTGTTGGTCAAATATATATACTGTGTATATATATATATATATATATATATATATATATATATATATATATATATATATATATATATATATATATATATATATATGCATGCATAGGTCAGGAAAAAACACAGAGGTTATTTCATCCCTACAAGCCTGTTTTGCATGTGTCCCCCCCCCCCCCTGAAGAGCAGGGAAATCCCCTGACAGGAACTGTGCGATCGGTCTTTAGAGTTTTGACGGCAGGTACGGCGCGAGAGTCTGTTGAAATAAAAAGTGTTTCTGTCCTTGCTGACTGGGCTGGGCATAGCTCTGGTGTATCCTCAAATTCGTAAGACGATGGCAGCCACCCAAGTAGCCCGTAGGCTGTTTGTCGCAACAGATGGTTTGGGCAGAGCTGTGGGAACACAGACTGCAGCGATTTCTGAACTGAATCGCAAGATAGATCACATCCTGGAGAAGCTTGCTGAAAAGGAACATTTGAATTGAATTTGAGAGCACCCGGCATGGACAATAGAACAGACAAGTCATTGTTTTTGTCTGTTCGCGGAAAATAAACATCCTAATTTGCGATTTGACTCCCTCAAACGGCCTTGATGCTGTGGAAACAGGACCAGGCTGTTCTGAAAAATTCCCCCGAGGACGCCTCAATGATGGATGCTTTTGACCTCCCTCCCTCCTCAACGACACCAGGGGTCGAACTTTTGCAGATCGGGCTCAGTATAAAAAACATCACATCATCACACCCAAGACAATTGAGCATACACGCATACACCCCCCACCCCCAGCCCACGCCTTCACCACCGCTTTTTCCCCTCGGGGTGATGGTCGGATGGCAGCGCTTCAAAGCAGCGGTCGCCTTCCAGGGCCCCAACTCCCCGCACCTCTGTTGCGAGTTTGTCCTGATTAAATGTAACGTGTTTATGTGTGCATTGCATGGAGTTTTTTTCCCACTCCAGACTGAGCCCCCTTTGGAGCCCAGTCTAGATTGTATTTTTTTACTCATCTTTTTCCGCAGCGTTTTACCTTTTTCCCATCTTTTACGGGATCGCCTTGTGGCGACCCATCAGCGTTCCTGTTCTGTAACCCTCTACACTGTTCCTTTGTCTAATCCTGAACGGGTTTGTGCTGAAAACAAAGTTTCGTTGTACTTGTGCAATGACAATAAAGACAAACCTACCTACCTACCTGCCTTTCTGTCGGTCGTTTTTTCTTAACAACGATCTGGGAGCAGCCGGCGTCATCTCACAAGACCTTCGGGTGTTGTCAATGTCCATCGTGTGACCAAAGTCACGTCTTGATGATTGATCATTTTAGGTCTATTTTTTGAAAGCCTGGCTGGCGATGGACTGACACACCCTCCGCCATCCACCGCTAGCTCGCCATCCACGTAATGGCCACCTCTGTAGCCGCCTCGTACTTGCCATATTTTATGACTTGGAATGCACAAAAAAAAGACAAAAACACATGTTCTTTTCTTACATAGGGGACGGAGAATGGTGGACACAATACCAATTAAAGCTGCAAGCAGCGATGGACGGGACTGCTTTGGCTGCTGCCCCCGTGACCCAAGCCCGGATAAGCGGTAGCTAGCCGCCAGACATCTTAACAAATATTTCACACGAGGGCGAAGCATAACTAATGTTAATATTATTCAAATATTGTGTCACTGGCGCGTTTATGCCATTTATAAGATTACATACTGGGAGCGCTAGGAAAAAAAAAACGTCTAACTGTCTGTGTGAGCGCACGGCGGCCAACTTAGAAATGTATTTCAGCGCAGCGGTTCTTTGAAGGCTAATAAAATCAAAACCGGACCATTCATTGTCTTTACCCTAGCATAAAAAGTGCAGATGGCCTTAAAATGCCACAACTGTCAGGCACCATATGTAAGTACCCAAAATAAAGAAAGTTGGACGTTGTTTTTTTAGGATATGCAGGCAAATGACAACTTTAAAACATACCGGCTTAGCGACGGCACCTGGCAGCCATCTTGATCTAGGCCAGGGGTGTCAAACTCAAATACAGGGTGGGCCAAAATTTAAAACAGAACAAAGCCGCGGGCCAGGTTGAACAAATTAACCTTTTAATAAGGACCCAAACAAGTTTTGCATTAAAAATTGAACAAGGAAGGCTTATATAACTTTAGTGACATGCAAAATCCAGTTTCAAATAATAATAATAATAATAATAAATGCACGCCCCCAATATAGTTGTCCAGGTGGAAATCGGTAGAATGGTTGCCCCGGGAGATTTTCGGGAGGGGCTCTGAACTTCGGGAGTCTACCGGGAAAATTAGGAGGGTTGGCAAGTATTTTGACACCCATGGTCTAGAGTCTAGACCAGGGGTGCCCATTATGTCGATCGCGAGCTACCAGTCGACCGCGGGGGGTGTGTCAGTTGATCTCCAGCCAGGCTTTAAAAAAAAATAGACCTAAAAATTAGTGATCATCAATCTTCACCAAAACGTCACTTAAATGACATTCACGGTACCGGAGGGTCTTGTGAGATGACGCTGGCTGCTGCAAGATCATTATTATGAAAAAATGACAGAGAGGAAGGCGAGAAACACTTTTTATTTCAACAGACTTTCGCGCAGTCCCTTCCGTCAAAACTCTAAAGGCCGACTGCACATTTCCTATCTTCTCAATAAAAGCCCTGCTTCATGCTGCCTGCGCTAACAAAATAAGAGTCTCGGAAGGCTGGCGTGCACAAGTGATGTGCACGCCAGCTTTCTGAGGGATCGCTTGTGCACGCCAGTTTTCCGAGACTCTGTATTTAGTTAGCGCAGGCAGCATGAAGCAGGGCTTTTATTGTGAAGATAGGAAATGTGCAGTCGGCCTTTAGAGTTTTGACGGAAGGGACGGCGCGAAAGTCTGTTGAAATAAAAAGTGTTTCTCGCCTTCCTCTCGGTCATATTTTAATAATAATGATCTTGCAGCAGCCAGCGTCATCTCACAAGACCCTCGGGTGCCGTGAATGTCAATCAAGCAAGCTATGGAATTTGCCGCCAATGTTTTTCTTGTAAAGTGTATGGAAGCTGGATGAATTAGATGCCAAAAACCAACCACTTTCATGTGGTATTGTACAGAAAGGACAACTTTTTTTCTCCTCCATTTGAAAATGTGGGCGTTATCATCATTACTGTCTGATTCCAATCAATGCAAGTCATCAGAATCAGGTAATACACCAACTTATATTCTTGTCTTTGTGAAAGAAAGACATCTATATGTGTTACACATGCTTGTATTATCATTAAACACATTTAACTTGTTTACAAAAATGTCTCTTTCATAAATAAATACATATAAATGATATATATAAATGAGGTAGATCCCCTCGAGTTGGTCAATTGAAAAGTAGCTCGCCTGCAGAAAAAGTGTGGGCACCCCTGGTCTAGACCATGGGTGTCAAACTCTGGCCCGCCGTGTAATTTAATTTGGCCCTTGAGGTAATATCAATATAGCATTGGATCTGGCCCGCCGGTGTTATACAGCGTCGGTGCCGCTGTAACACCGCATTCACCGCTAATACTCATACTTGCCAACCCTCCTAATTTTCCCGATAGACTCCCGAAGTTCAGTGCCCCTCCCGAAAATCTCCCGGGGCAACTATTCTCCCAAATTTCTACCGATTTCCACCTGGACAACTATATTGGGGGCGTGCATTTAAGGCACTGCCTTTAGCGTTCTCTACAACCTGTCGTCACGTCCGCTTTTCCTCCATACTAACAGCGTGTCACATAATATTTGTGGCTTTTACACACACACACAGAATGACAAACACATTTCGGGTGAACATCCGCACCGTAACACAACAGAACAAATACCCAGAAACCCTTGCAGCACTATCTCTTCTGGGAAACTTCCAGCAAACTGACCAATAATTAACGTTTTATTCATGCATTTTCTCTTGCTACTTCAAGGCTTGAATGTTTGATTCATTCATTATTGTTATTTTATTTTCAAATTTATTATTAGCCTGTGGAAAAAAATTGATATTTACCTCAGAAGATTGCAAATGGAAAAAAAGACATAACATTTTTATTTAAATTGTATTTGATATGCCAATGATATTCTTTTAATTATTATTGTTATTATTTGAAACTGGATTTTGCATGTCACTAAAGTTATATAAGCCTTGCTTGTTCAATATTTGATGCAAAACTTGTTTGGGTCCCTATTAAAACGTTAATTTGTTCAACCTTTGTTCCGTTTAAAATTTTGGCTCACTCTGTATTTGAGTTTGACACCCCTGGTCTAGACGATCACAGCCCCTCCCTCACGAATGTTGGTGAGTGCGCAACAGCAGCAGACGGTACAGAAAAAAAAGAAAAAAAGCGTCTCCCTTTCTTTGAAGGCTGATAAAATCAAAACCGTAGCAGTGATTAAAACTATTTCATCAACTTTTAATCAGAAGGGTTCAATCTCTCTTCTCTTGTTTATTTGAAGCCGAAACGACGAACGGCTTCAGAGGAGGTAATGTTACAAAAAAAGCAACATTTTTTTAGCCAGCTTTTGTATTGAAGTGGGAATTGCAAACTTCCTGTTGATTTTAGCTGGGAGGTAAGAGTGTATGAAATATAGGTCTAACTGAGACCTACATAGTGGGTTGTTTTTTTTCATTTTTCTACGACATTCCTACTGGAAGTTACAGACCGTTTTGTCTGTGTTTTCTTCCTAGGGGCCCTAGAGCGCAATTTTGAGGTTTTTTTTTTTTTAGATCGCAATTTTCGCCAGTCCTGATGTGTGTGTCAAATTTGGTGAGTTTTAAAGCATGTTAAAGGCCTACTGAAATTTAAACGGGGATAGCAGGTCCATTCTATGTGTCATACTTGATAATTTTTCGATATTGCCATATTTTTGCTGAAAGGATTTGGTAGAGAACATCGACGCTAAAATAAGCAACTTTTGGTCACTAGTGAAAAAGCCTTGCCTATACCGGAAGTAACAGACGATGTGCTCGTGACGTCACTGGTTGTGGAGCTCCTCACATCTGAACATTGTTTACAATCATGGCCACCAGCAGCGAGAGCGATTCGGACCGAGAAAGCCACGATTTCCCCATTAATTTGAGCGAGGATAAAAGATTTGTGGATGAGGAAAGTGAGAGTGAAGGACTAGAAGAAAAAAAAAGACTAGAGGGCAGTGGGAGCAATTCAGATGTTATTAGACACATTTACTAGGAAAATTCTGGAAAATCCCTTATCTGCCTATTGTGTTATTAGTGTTTTAGTGAGATTATATGGTCGTACCTGTACAACCTGAAGGTCGGCCCCGCACCTTTCTTCAGCACCAGTCGACAGGTGGTGGCATTCCCATCTCTGCCTTTCGCAAGGGACCCTCTTCGAAACACGATCTTTCCAAATGATCGCTGCATAATACACTGTACTTTGTGTGTGTGGCCCAATCCAACCGTGTTCGCTTGACCGCTCTGTTCCATAGAAAAGCTTGACCGTCATCTTTCGGGAATGTAAACAATGAAACACCGGCCGTGTTTGTGTTGCTAAAGGGGGCCGCAATACACCGCTTCCCACCTACAGCTTTCTTCTTTGACGTCTCCATTATTCATTGAACAAATTGCAAAAGACTCAGCAACACAGAAGTCCAGAATACTGTGGAATTATGTGATGAAGAGCTGTGAAAGGTGCTGGAAGAAAATGTCCTCTACAATGCGTGACGTCACGCGCACGTGTCATCCTACCGTGACATTTTAGCGTGACACTTTTGCGCGAAATTTAAAATTGCAATTTAGTAAACTAAGAAGGCCGTATTGGCATGTGTTGCAATGTTAATATTTCATCATTGATATATAAACTATCAGACTGCGTGGTCGGTATTAGTGGCTTTCAGTAGTCCTTTAAGGCATTTCCATTTCATTAAAAAAATATAATAAAATTGTTCTTTCCTTGTATTTTAGTCAAGTCATTTACAATAAGGTAAACATGCTAGGCTATAGGACATATGTGGGCACTATGGACTGGACTCTCACACTATTATGTTAGATCCACTATGGACTGGACTATCACACTATTATGTTAGATCCACTATGGACTGGACTCTCACACTATTATGTTAGATCCACTCTGGACTGGACTCACACTATTATGTTAGATCCACTATGGACTGGAATCTCACACTATTATGTTAGATCCACTATGGACTGGACTCTCACATTATTATGTTAGATCCACTATGGACTGGACTCTCACACTATTATGTTAGATCCACTATGGACTGGACTCTCACACTATTATGTTAGATCCACTATGGACTGGACTCTCACACTATTATGTTAGATCCATTATGGACTTGGACTTTCACAATATTATGTTAGAATCACTATGGACTGGACTCTCACACTATTATGTTAGATCCACTATGAACTGGACTCTCACACTATTATGTTAGATCCACATAATAGTGTGGACTATGAGGGACTATGAGGGACTCCGGTCTGGGGTGGGTTCCAAACACCCGGGAGGCGGGGACTGACCCCCACTTGACACTTAGCTGCACTTGTTTGTGTGCTCGCACGCTAATGATGCTAAACGTGTCAGAGACAATGATTGACTACCAGTCTGTGTGTGTGTGAGTGTATGGACCACCGTCCACGTGGACACACACACACACACTTCATTATCCCCTAGCAGGTTCTGTGTGTGTGTGTCACATTAAAGTGATGTCTTTGTTGAGCACTTAAGGGCGGCTCTTCTTCTTCTTGCCTCACATCCACCCCACACACCTGCTCTCATCCACCCCACACACCTGCTCTCTCCACAGCTCTGCAGCAGGAACTGGAGTGTGTGTGGAGGTGTGTGTGTTTTCCGCAAAAGGTCAGATTGGGAGATGGTGCTGCAGAGGTGTATTCAGTAGTGTGTGTGTGTGTGTGTGTGTACAAGACAAGAACGTGCGAGGATGTCCAATTCCACCACCAACTTCTACGCCCTGTCTCAGTCGTTCAGCTTCTCTGACATCATCGTCATAGTAACCTACTTCCTCCTCAACCTGGCCGTGGGCATCTGGGTAAGGCGCAGATTGTGGAGTGTCGTACGTGTAATTTCCATGTGTGTGTGTTTTAGTCGTCATGCAGAGTGAGCAGGAACACGCTGAGCGGCTACTTCCTGGCCGGACGAGACATGGCCTGGTGGCCGGTGAGTTTGCATACGCTTTTTTTTGCTGATCCTCTGATCAGGATTTTTACAGTAAAAATAACTGTAAAAATGACTATAGCTAAAAAGAAAAACTGGCATCTCTGTTGTCTGACTTTTACCGTAAAAATACAGTATTTTAATTGACAGTTAAGGTGTAAAAAAAGCACCGAGAAGTTGATGGTGAAATTGTACAGACTGAGTAGCCAGTTTTTTAATGCAAAATCTAGAAAATGTATTTTTTTACAGTACATATTAGGGCATTTACAAAAAAAAAACATTTAGACTGGACGTTGGTTCTCAGTCTATTCATAGTATTCGGATTTTTGTATTCTTTTAATTTTTTTTTACATTGCTGTCACTTTGGAGAAGTAGTGGCTGTTTTTTTTAAATGTACGAAATAAAAAAATACACTTTGACTTGTAGCTACTAACTTACTACCACCTATTATTGTTAATGGTTTTTTTTCAACATGTTTTTATTTTATTTATTGCTCGACATACCTTAATTAACTAGTTGCACTGGAATTAGATTTGTATAATTTTAATGAAGTTAATTTATTCTTTAAAAACATAGAATACATTTAAAATCATATATTATTATAATTGAAAAATATATACATTTATTTTATAAATACGGTGCATGAAAAGCATTGCATTTTTTAAAAATTTGATACATTTAAAATATTTTATTATAATTAAAAAATATATATTTGTTTTTATAAATAAATAATACACATTGCATTTCTAAAAAAAAAACAACAAATGGAAAATCATATATTATAATTGGAATATATATATATATATATATATATATATACATACATACACATATACATACATATATATACATGTACATATATATTAGGGGTGTGAGGAAAAAATCGATTCGAATACGAATCGAATCATTTACATTGTGCGATTCAGAATCAATTCTCATTTTGTAAAAATTGATTTTTAAATTTTTTAATCAATCCAACAAACCACTACACAGCAATAATATAACAATGCAATCCAATTCCAAAACCAAACCTGACCCAGCAACACTCATAACTGCAATAAACAGAACAATTGAGAGGAGACACAAACACCACACAGAACAAACCAAAAGTAGTGAAACAAAAATGAATATTATCAACAACAGTATCAATATTAGTTATAATTTCAGCATAGCAGTGATTAAAAATCCCTCATTGACATTATCATTAGACATTTATAAAAATAATAAAAAAGAACAATAGTGTCACAGTGGCTTACACTTGCATCGCATCTCATAAGCTTGACAACACACTGTGTCCAATGTTTTCACAAAGATAAAATAAGTCATATTTTTGGTTTGTTTAATAGTTAAAACAAATTTACATTATTGCAATCAGTTAATAAAACATTGTCCTTTACAATTATAAAAGCTTTTTTAAAAAAAATCTACTACTCTGCTAGCATGTCAGCAGACTAGGGTAGATCCTGCTGAAATTCTATGTATTGAATGAACACAGAATCCTTTTGAATCGGAAAAATATCGTTTTTGAATTGAGAACCGAATCGAATCGAAAAAATCGATATATTATCGAATCGTGACAAAGATTCACAGCCCATATCTATCTATCTATATATATATATGTATATATATATATATATATATATATATATATATATCTTTTAAATACAAAATAGGCATTGCATTTTCTTTAAATACATACATTTAAAATCATTTGTTATGATTTCAATTATATTTATGTTTTATAAATACATAAACTTCATTGCCATTTAAAAAAATACATTTAAAATCATATATTATTATAATTCAAATATATATTTTATAAATGTGTATATATAAATACATTTACATTTATGTCACTTTGGGAAAGGAGTGGCTGTTTTCTTTAAATGTACGAAATAAAAAAATACACTTTGATCTACCACCTATTATTTTTAATATGTTTTTTTTTCAACATAGTTTTTTTTTTATTGCTAGACATACCTTAATAAACTAGTTGCACTGGAATTAGATTTGTATCATTTTGATGAAGTTAATTTATTCTTTAAAAACATAGAATACATTTAAAATCATATATTATTATATATTATTATATACATATATATCTTATAAATACACAATAGGCATTGCATTTTTTTAAATACATACATTTAAAATCGTTTGTTATGATTTCAATTATATTTCTGTTTTATAAATACATACATTTCATTGCCATTTAAAAAAATACATTTAAAATCATATATTGTTATAATTCAAATATTTTATAAATGTGTATATATAAATACAAAATAAGCATTGCATTTTTAATACAATCAATTTAAATATATACATACTATAATTAAAATCTAAAACATATATATATATATATATATATATATATATATATATATATATACAGACACACACACATTTATAAATACATAATAGATGTTGTATTGTTTTGAAATGATACAATACATTTAAAATCATCTATTATAATTTCAAATACATATATTTATTTTGTAAATATATAATAGGCATTGCATTTTTTCATTGTAAAAAAAAAGTGTAATAATGGGATTACATTTGATCTACACATTGTATCATTATTTATTTTTATTTTTAATTCCACTTTAAAAAGTCTGGTAATAATGTTCTGGCGTTAAAATTGTGCATTTCACAGATTGGGGCTTCCTTGTTTGCCAGTTCCGAGGGCTCGGGCTTGTTTATTGGCCTGGCGGGCACAGGAGCTGCTGGGGGCATCGCAGTCGCAGGCTTTGAATGGAATGTGAGCGCGCGCACACACACACACACACACACACACACACACACACACACACACCCTCCACAAGCACTTCATGCATCTCACACACAAGTCAGTCACGTCTGCAAGGACACATTTCAAAAACGCGGTCAAATAAGTCTTCTTTGGCAGTCTCATTTTGACTCCACATATAGCAACTTGTAAGGTTTATTCAGGTGTACTGGAGAGGAGGCTACGTCGGATAGTCGAACCTCGGATTCAGGAGGAACAGTGTGGTTTTCGTCCTGGTCGTGGAACTGTGGACCAGCTCTATACTCTCGGCAGGGTTCTTGAGGGTGCATGGGAGTTTGCCCAACCAGTCTACATGTGCTTTGTGGACTTGGAGAAGGCATTCGACCGTGTCCCTCGGGAAGTCCTGTGGGGAGTGCTCAGAGAGTATGGGGTATCGGACTGTCTTATTGCGGCGGTCCGTTCCCTGTACGATCAGTGCCAGAGCTTGGTCCGCATTGCCGGCAGTAAGTCGAACACATTTCCAGTGAGGGTTGGACTCCGCCAAGGCTGTCCTTTGTCACCGATTCTGTTCATAACTTTTATGGACAGAATTTCTAGGCGCAGTCAAGGCGTTGAGGGGTTCCGGTTTGGTAACCGCAGGATTAGGTCTCTGCTTTTTGCAGATGATGTGGTCCTGATGGCTTCATCTGACCGGGATCTTCAGCTCTCGCTGGATCGGTTCGCAGCCGAGTGTGAAGCGACCGGAATGAGAATCAGCACCTCCAAGTCCGAGTCCATGGTTCTCGCCCGGAAAAGGGTGGAGTGCCATCTCCGGGTTGGGGAGGAGACCCTGCCCCAAGTGGAGGAGTTCAAGTACCTAGGAGTCTTGTTCACGAGTGAGGGAAGAGTGGATCGGGAGATCGACAGGCGGATCGGTGCGGCGTCTTCAGTAATGCGGACGTTGTACCGGTCCGTTGTGGTGAAGAAGGAGCTGAGCCGGAAGGCAAAGCTCTCAATTTACCGGTCGATCTACGTTCCCATCCTCACCTATGGTCATGAGCTTTGGGTCATGACCGAAAGGATAAGATCACGGGTACAAGCGGCCGAAATGAGTTTCCTCCGCCGTGTGGCGGGGCTCTCCCTTAGAGATAGGGTGAGAAGCTCTGCCATCCGGGAGGAACTCAAAGTAAAGCCGCTGCTCCTTCACATCGAGAGGAGCCAGATGAGGTGGTTCGGGCATCTGGTCAGGATGCCACCCGAACGCCTCCCTAGGGAGGTGTTTAGGGCACGTCCAACCGGTAGGAGGCCACGGGGAAGACCCAGGACACGTTGGGAAGACTATGTCTCCCGGCTGGCCTGGGAACGCCTCGGGATCCCCCGGGAAGAGCTAGACGAAGTGGCTGGGGAGAGGGAAGTCTGGGTTTCCCTGCTTAGGCTGTTGCCCCCGCGACCCGACCTCGGATAAGCGGAAGATGATGGATGGATGGATGGATATAGCAACTTATCTTGTAATTCCAGGATTGTTTTCTGGAACAAGGAAGACCGCAATACTGACCACTAACACAAGCAGTTAGATCATAAACAGATTGAAGTAATACCTCTCTGACAGCAAGTCTTTGTACTTACACCCTTTCTGTTATCAGTCAGAAGTAAATAAATGATAAATAAATGATAAATGGGTTGTACTTGTATAGCGCTTTTCTACCTTCAAGGTACTCAAAGCGCTTTGACATTACTTCCACATTTACCCATTCACACACACATTCACACACACTGGTGGAGGGAGCTGCCATGCAAGGCGCCAACCAGCACCCATCAGGAGCAAGGGTGAAGTGTCTTGCTCAGGACACAACGGACGTGACGAGGTTGGTACTAGGTGGGATTTGAACCAGGGACCCTCGGGTTGCGCACGGCCACTATCCCACTGCGCCACGCCGTCCCCAAGTAATATGATTACTAATGAAAGCAGCAACCGGAAGCACACCAAAATGAAGGTGCTATCAGACAAAAGAAGGCAACATCACACAACTACTACTACAAGGGAATAATGAACAACAAATCAATGATTGAAGTGACAGTTTGCCATCCTATAATACCCTGTATGACAGCGATATGACAGCCATGTAATCTCGTTATTAACCAGACGTAACACCAACCAGTGAAAAGATTCAACAGGGCTGCCGGCAAACTGAAGCTAACAAACGCAACTGAGCTACGTCACCTTTTAAAGGCACACACGCACTCTGCTTTCATGAAACATCTCCTAACTGAAGTTATTTGAATGTATTTTTTTTTAAGTAACGCACTAATTACTTTCATGAGTAATTAAATACAATTAATAAAGATTAATTTCGTTAGTAATTCAATAACTTTTTTGGTGAAGTAATGTTTAACTATAATTAAATAAAGTCATTTCCAAACACTGCTGGCAACTGAGAATTGTTACTTTTGTACGAAGCTAGTGTCAACAAACGCACACAGAGAGCAGGGTTTGCTAAACATGCATCTTTGTTTTGGCCTAAAATTGACTCAAGCCGGTGTCGAATAAGAAAAGGAGCAGTCTAAATCAGGGGTCCACAAAGTTCAGTCACTTTATTAAATGTTTGAGTAGAATTTTACTGAAGAAAACCACTTTTCTTTTAAGTAACATCAACAATATATCAGAGCTGTTTATCTATTTTATGGAGGAATGTAATCAATCCTGGAAGTGGCACCCAATTTTATTAAAAAATTATTGATTTTTATTGAGAATCGATTCTGAATTGAATCATTACCTGCAAGAATCGGATCAAATTGTGTGGTGCCCAAAGATTCACAGCCCTCATATACAGTATATGTGGCGGTGTATGTATGTATGTATGTATATATATATATATATATATATATATATATATATATATATATATATATATATATATATATATTACATACAGTATATATAGTTGTCTTGTTAGTCTTCTTTTTCCTTCTCTGTATTTAAGTGAGTACAAATAGGGCAACACAAGAAGTATCCCACACTTGTTGTTGTAAAGTACAGTAAATGTGTACAGCAGATATGGACAGGGATGAAAATGGAGTACTTGTGAATATGACATTGTAAGTGACCACATGAACATAACACCTCATCAACAATCCTTTGCCACCTGCAAAACAGAATAAATTAATCCAGAAAAGGTTTCCAAACATAAATTACATTCAGGGTGGAAATATTTGCTGCTTGTTTACCTGCAATATTACCTGCCCTGACTAATATGGCGGCACCATACTCGTTTACCTGCAATATTACTTGCCCTGACTAATATGGCAGCACCATACTTGTTTACCTTCAATGTTACCTGCCCTGACTAATATGGCGGCGCCATACTTGTTTACCTGCAATGTTATCTGCCCTGACTAATATGGCAGCATACTTGTTTACCCGAAATGTTATCTGCCCTGACTAAAATGGCAGCATACTTGTTTACCTGCAATGTTACCTGCCCTGACTAATATGGCGGCGCCATACTTGTTTACCTGCAATGTTAGCTGCCCTGACAAATATGGCGGCACCATACTTGTTTACCTGCAATGTCACCTGCCCTGACTAATATGGCGGCGACATACTTGTTTACCTGCAATGTTACCTGCCCTGACTAATATGGCGGCGCCATACTTGTTTACCTGCAATGTTACCTGCCCTGACTAATATGGCGGCGACATACTTGTTTACCTGTAATGTTATCTGCCCTGACTAATATGGCGGCGCCATACTTGTTTACCTGCAATGTTACCTGCCCTGACTAATATGGCGGCGCCATACTTGTTTACCTGCAATGTTACCTGCCCTGACTAATATGGCGGCACCATACTTGTTTACCTGCAATGTTACCTGCCCTGACTAATATGGCGGCGACATACTTGTTTACCTGCAATGTTACCTGCCCTGACTAATATGGCGGCGCCATACTTGTTTACCTGCAATGTCACCTGCCCTGACTAATATGGCGGCACCATACTTGTTTGCCTGAAATGTTACCTGCCCTGACTAATATGGCGGCGACATACTTGTTTATCTGCAATGTTACCTGCCCTGACTAATATGGCGGCGCCATACTTGTTTGCCTGCAATGTTACCTGCCCTGACTAATATGGCGGCGACATACTTGTTTACCTGCTCTGACTAATATGGCAGCATAATTGTTTACCTGCAATGTTACCTGCCCTGACTAATAATTTTAATTTTCCTGAAGGAAAACTCCTGAAGGAATCAATAAAGTACTATCTATCTAATATGGCAGCATACTTTTTTACCTGCAATGTTACCTGCCCGGACTAATATGGCGGCACCATACTTGTTTACCTGCAATGTTACCTGCCATGACTAATAGATAGATAGATAGATAGTACTTTATTGATTCCTTCAGGAGAGTTCCTTCAGGAAAATTAAAATATGGCGGCGGCATACTTGTTTTCCTGCAACATTACATGCCCTGACTAATATGGCGGCGACATACTTGTTTACCTGCAATGTTACCTGCCCTGACTAATATGGCAGAATACTTTTTTACCTAAAATGTTACCTGCCCTGACTTATATGACGGTGCCATACTTGTTTACCTGCAATGTTACCTGCCCTGACTAATATGGCGGCGCCATACTTGTTTACCTGCAATGTTATCTGCCCTGACTAATATGGCAGCATACTTGTTTACCTGCAATGTTATCTGCCCTGACTGATTCGGCAGCATACTTGTTTACCTGCAATGTTACCTGCCCTGACTAATATGGCAGCACCATACTTGTTTACCTTCAATGGTACCTGCCCTGACTAATATGGCGGCGGCATACTTGTTTGCCTGCAATGTTACCTGCCCTGACTAATATGGCGGCGACATACTTGTTTACCTGAAATGTTATCTGCCCTGACTAAAATGGCAGCATACTTGTTTACCTGCAATGTTACCTGCCCTGACTAATATGGCGGCGGCATACTTGTTTACCTGCAATGTTACCTGCCCTGACAAATATGGCGGCACCATACTTGTTTACCTGCAATGTCACCTGCCCTGACTAATATGGCGGCGACATACTTGTTTATCTGCAATGTTACCTGCCCTGACTAATATGGCGGCGCCATACTTGTTTACCTGCAATGTTACCTGCCCTGACTAATATGGCGGCGACATACTTGTTTACCTGTAATGTTACCTGCCCTGACTAATATGGCGGCACCATACTTGTTTACCTGCAATGTTACCTGCCCTGACTAATATGGCGGCACCATACTTGTTTACCTGCAATGTTACCTGCCCTGACTAATATGGCGGCACCATACTTGTTTACCTGCAATATAACCTGCCCTGACTAATATGGCGGCGACATACTTGTTTACCTGCAATGTTACCTGCCCTGACTAATATGGCGGCGCCATACTTGTTTACTTGCAATGTCACCTGCCCTGACTAATATGGCGGCACCATACTTGTTTGCCTGAAATGTTACCTGCCCTGACTAATATGGCGGCGACTTACTTGTTTACCTACCCTGACTAATATGGCAGAATACTTTTTTACCTGCAATGTTACCTGACCTGACTAATATGGCGGCGACATACTTGTTCACCTGCAATGTTACCTGCCCTGACTAATATGGCGGCGCCATACTTGTTTACCTGAAATGTTACCTGCCCTGACTAATATGGCAGCATACTTTTTTACCTGCAATGTTACCTGCCCTGACTAATATGGCAGCATACTTTTTTACCTGCAATGTTACCTGCCCTGACTAATATGGCGGCGCCATACTTGTTTACCTGCAATGTTATCTGCCCTGACTGATTCGGCAGCATACTTGTTTACCTTCAATGGTACCTGCCCTGACTAATATGGCGGCGGCATACTTGTTTGCCTGCAATGTTACCTGCCCTGACTAATATGGCGGCGACATACTTGTTTACCTGCAATGTTACCTGCCCTGACTAATATGGCGGTGCCATACTTGTTTACCTGCAATGTTACCTGCCCTGACTAATATGGCGGCGACTTACTTGTTTACCTACCCTGACTAATATGGCAGAATACTTTTTTACCTGCAATGTTACCTGACCTGACTAATATGGCGGCGACATACTTTTTCACCTGCAATGTTACCTGCCCTGACTAATATGGCGGCGCCATACTTGTTTACCTGAAATGTTACCTGCCCTGACTAATATGGCGGCACCATACTTGTTTGCCTGCAATGTTACCTGCCCTGACTAATATGGCGGCGACATACTTGTTTACCTGCAATGTTACCTGCCCTGACTAATATGGCAGCATACTTTTTCACCTGCAATGTTACCTGCCCTGACTAATATGGCGGCGACATACTTGTTTACCTAAAATGTTACCTGCCCTGACTAATATGACGGTGCCATACTTGTTTACCTGCAATGTTACCTGCCCTGACTAATATGGCGGCGACATACTTGTTTACCTGCAATGTTACCTGCCCTGACTAATATGGCAGAATACTTTTTTAACTGCAATGTTACCTGCCCTGACTAATTGGCAGCATACTTTTTTACCTGCAATGTTACCTGCCCTGACTAATATGGCGGCGCCATACTTGTTTACCTGCAATGTTATCTGCCCTGACTAAAATGGCAGCATACTTGTTTACCTGCAATGTTACCTTCCCTGACTAATATGGCGGCGCCATACTTGTTTGCCTGCAATGTTACCTGCCCTGACTAATATGGCGGCACCATACTTGTTTACCTGCAATGTCACCTGCCCTGAAAAATATGGCGGCGATATACTTGTTTACCTGCAATGTTACCTGCCCTGACTAATATGGCGGCGCCATACTTGTTTACCTGCAATGTTACCTGCCCTGACTAATATGGTGGCGACATACTTGTTTACCTGTAATGTTACCTGCCCTGACTAATATGGCGGCGCCATACTTGTTTACCTGCAATGTTACCTGCCCTGACTAATATGGCGGCACCATACTTGTTTGCCTGCAATGTTACCTGCCCTGACTAATATGGCGGCGACATACTTGTTTACCTGCAATGTTACCTGCCCTGACTAATATGGCGGCGCCATACTTGTTTACCTGCAATGTTTTCTGCCCTGACTAATATGGCAGCATACTTGTTTACCTGCAATGTTACCTGCCCTAACTAATATGGCAGCACCATACTTGTTTACCTTCAATGTTACCTGCCCTGACTAATATGGCGGCGGCATACTTGTTTGCCTGCAATGTTACCTGCCCTGACTAATATGGCGGCACCATACTTGTTTACCTGCAATGTTACCTGCCCTGACTAATATGGCAACATACTTTTTTACCTGCAATGTTACCTGCCCTGACTAATTGGCAGCATACTTTTTTACCTGCAATGTCACCTGCCCTGACTAATATGACGGCGTCATACTTGTTTACCTGCAATGTTACCTGCCCTGACTAATATGACGGCGTCATACTTGTTTACCTGAAATGTTATCTGCCCTGACTAAAATTGCAGCATACTTATTTACCTGCAATGTTACCTTCCCTGACTAATATGGCGGCACCATACTTGTTTACCTGCAATGTTACCTGCCCTGACTATTATGGCGGCGACATACTTGTTTACCTGCAATGTTACCTGCCCTGACTAATATGGCGGTGCCATACTTGTTTACCTGCATTGTTACCTGCCCTGACTAATATGGCGGCGACTTACTTGTTTACCTACCCTGACTAATATGGCAGAATACTTTTTTACCTGCAATGTTACCTGCCCTGACTAATATGGCAGCATACTTATTTACCTGCAATGTTACCTGCCCTGACTAATATGGCGGCGCCATACTTGTTTACCTGCAAACTTAACTGCCCTGACTAATATAGCAGCATACTTGTTTACCTGTAATGTTATCTGCCCTGACTAAAATGGCAGCATACTTGTTTACCTGCTAATGTTACCTGCCCTGACTAATATGGCGGCACCATACTTGTTTACCTGCAATGTTACCTGCCCTGACTAATATGAGGGCGACATACTTGTTTACCTGCAATGTTACCTGCCCTGACTAATATGGCGGCGCCATACTTGTTTACCTGCAATGTTACCTGCCCTGACTAATATGGCGGCACCATACTTGTTTGCCTGCAATGTTACCTGCCCTGACTAATATGGCGGCGACATACTTGTTTACCTGCAATGTTACCTGCCCAGACTAATATGGCGGCGACATACTTGTTTACCTGCCCTGACTAATATGGCAGAATACTTTTTTACTTGCAATGTTACCTGCCCTGACTAATATGGCAGCATACTTTTTCACCTGCAATGTTACCTGCCCTGACTAATATGGCGGCGACATACTTGTTTACCTGCAATGTTACCTGCCCTGACTAATATGGCGGTGCCATACTTGTTTACCTGCAATGTTACCTGCCCTGACTAATATGGCGGCGACATACTTGTTTACCTGCAATGTTACCTGCCCTGACTAATATGGCAGAATAATTTTTAACTGCAATGTTACCTGCCCTGACTAATTGGCAGCATACTTTTTTACCTGCAATGTTACCTGCCCTGACTAATATGGCGGCGCCATACTTGTTTACCTGCAATGTTATCTGCCCTGACTAATATGGCAGCATACTTGTTTACCTAAAATGTTATCTGCCCTGACTAAAATGGCAGCATACTTGTTTACCTGCAATGTTACCTTCCCTGACTAATATGGCGGCCCCATACTTGTTTGCCTGCAATGTTACCTGCCCTGACTAATATGGCGGCACCATACTTGTTTACCTGCAATGTCACCTGCCCTGACAAATATGGCGGCGATATACTTGTTTACCTGCAATGTTACCTGCCCTGACTAATATGGCGGCGCCATACTTGTTTACCTGCAATGTTACCCACCCTGACTAATATGGTGGCGACATACTTGTTTACCTGTAATGTTACCTGCCCTGACTAATATGGCGGCGCCATACTTGTTTACCTGCAATGTTACCAGCCCTGACTAATATGGCGGCACCATACTTGTTTGCCTGCAATGTTACCTGCCCTGACTAATATGGCGGCGACATACTTGTTTACCTGCAATGTTACCTGCCCTGACTAATATGGCGGCGCCATACTTGTTTACCTGCAATGTTACCTGCCCTGACTAATATGGCGGCGACATACTTGTTTACCTGCAATGTTACCTGCTCTGACTAATATGGCAGCATAATTGTTTACCTGCAATGTTACCTGCCCTGACTAATAATTTTAATTTTCCTGAAGGAACTCTCCTGAAGGAATCAATAAAGTACTATCTATCTATCTATCTAATATGGCAGCATACTTTTTTAACTGCAATGTTACCTGCCCTGACTAATATGGCGGCACCATACTTGTTTACCTGCAATGTTACCTGTCCTGACTAATATGGCGGCGGCATACTTGTTTTCCTGCAATGTTATCTGCCCTGACTAATATGGCAGCATACTTGTTTACCTGCAATGTTACCTGCCCTGACTAATATGGCGGCGCCATAGTTGTTTACCTGCAATGTTACCTGCCCTGACTAATATAGCGGCGCCATACTTGTTTGCCTGCAATGTTACCTGCCCTGACTAATATGGCGGCGACATACTTGTTTACCTGCAATGTTACCTGCCCTGACTAATATGGCGGCGCCATACCTGTTTACCTGCAATGTTACCTGCCCTGACTAATATGGCGGCGACATACTTGTTTACCTGCAATGTTACCTGCCCTGACTAATATGGCGGCGACATACTTGTTTACCTGTAATGTTACCTGCCCTGACTAATATGGCGGCGCCATACTTGTTTACCTGCAATGTTACCTGCCCTGACTAATATGGCGGCGACATACTTGTTTACCTGCAATGTTACCTGCCCTGACTAATATGGCGGCACCATACTTGTTTACCTGCAATGTTACCTGCCCTGACTAATATGAGGGCGACATACTTGTTTACCTGCAATGTTACCTGCCCTGACTAATATGGCGGCGCCATACTTGTTTACCTGCAATGTTACCTGCCCTGACTAATATGGCGGCACCATACTTGTTTGCCTGCAATGTTACCTGCCCTGACTAATATGGCGGCGACATACTTGTTTACCTGCAATGTTACCTGCCCTGACTAATATGGCGGCGACATACTTGTTTACCTGCCCTGACTAATATGGCAGAATACTTTTTTACTTGCAATGTTACCTGCCCTGACTAATATGGCAGCATACTTTTTCACCTGCAATGTTACCTGCCCTGACTAATATGGCGGCGACATACTTGTTTACCTGCAATGTTACCTGCCCTGACTAATATGGCGGTGCCATACTTGTTTACCTGCAATGTTACCTGCCCTGACTAACATGGCGGCGACATACTTGTTTACCTGCAATGTTACCTGCCCTGACTAATATGGCAGAATACTTTTTAACTGCAATGTTACCTGCCCTGACTAATTGGCAGCATACTTTTTTACCTGCAATGTTACCTGCCCTGACTAATATGGCGGCGCCATACTTGTTTACCTGCAATGTTATCTGCCCTGACTAATATGGCAGCATACTTGTTTACCTAAAATGTTATCTGCCCTGACTAAAATGGCAGCATACTTGTTTACCTGCAATGTTACCTTCCCTGACTAATATGGCGGCCCCATACTTGTTTGCCTGCAATGTTACCTGCCCTGACTAATATGGCGGCACCATACTTGTTTACCTGCAATGTCACCTGCCCTGACAAATATGGCGGCGATATACTTGTTTACCTGCAATGTTACCTGCCCTGACTAATATGGCGGCGCCATACTTGTTTACCTGCAATGTTACCCACCCTGACTAATATGGTGGCGACATACTTGTTTACCTGTAATGTTACCTGCCCTGACTAATATGGCGGCGCCATACTTGTTTACCTGCAATGTTACCTGCCCTGACTAATATGGCGGCACCATACTTGTTTGCCTGCAATGTTACCTGCCCTGACTAATATGGCGGCGACATACTTGTTTACCTGCAATGTTACCTGCCCTGACTAATATGGCGGCGCCATACTTGTTTACCTGCAATGTTACCTGCCCTGACTAATATGGCGGCGACATACTTGTTTACCTGCAATGTTACCTGCTCTGACTAATATGGCAGCATAATTGTTTACCTGCAATGTTACCTGCCCTGACTAATAATTTTAATTTTCCTGAAGGAACTCTCCTGAAGGAATCAATAAAGTACTATCTATCTATCTATCTAATATGGCAGCATACTTTTTTAACTGCAATGTTACCTGCCCTGACTAATATGGCGGCACCATACTTGTTTACCTGCAATGTTACCTGTCCTGACTAATATGGCGGCGGCATACTTGTTTTCCTGCAATGTTATCTGCCCTGACTAATATGGCAGCATACTTGTTTACCTGCAATGTTACCTGCCCTGACTAATATGGCGGCGCCATACTTTTTTACCTGCAATGTTACCTGCCCTGACTAATATGGCGGCGACATACTTGTTTACCTGTAATGTTACCTGCCCTGACTAATATGGCGGCGCCATACTTGTTTACCTGCAATGTTACCTGCCCTGACTAATGTGGCGGCGCCATACTTGTTGACCTGCAATATTACCTGCCCTGACTAATATGGCGGCGACATACTTGTTTACCTGCAATGTTACCTGCCCTGACTAATATGGTGGCGCCATACTTGTTTACCTGCAATGTTACCTGCCCTGACTAATATGGCGGCGACATACTTGTTTACCTGCAATGTTACCTGCCCTGACTAATATGGCGGCGACATACTTGTTTACCTGCAATGTTACCTGCCCTGACTAATATGGCGTCGCCATACTTGTTTACCTGCAATATTACCTGCCCTGACTAATATGGCGGCGACATACTTGTTTACCTGCAATGTTACCTGCCCTGAATAATATGGCGGCGCCATACTTGTTTACCTGCAATGTTACCTGCCCTGACTAATATGGCGGCGCCATACTTGTTTACCTGCAATGTTACCTGCCCTGACTAATATGGCGGTGCCATACTTGTTTACCTGCAATGTTACCTGCCCTGACTAATATGACGGCGACATACTTGTTTACCTGGATTGTTACCTGCCCTGACTAATATGGCGGCGCCATACTTGTTTACCTGCAATGTTACCTGCCCTGACTAATATGGCGGCGCCATACTTGTTTACCTGCAATGTTACCTGCCCTAACTAATATGGCGGCGCCATACTTGTTTACCTGCAATGTTACCTGCCCTGACTAATATGGCGGCGCCATACTTGTTTACCTGCAATGTTACCTGCCCTGACTAATATGGCGGCACCATACTTGTTTGGCTGCAATGTTACCTGCCCTGACTAATATGGCGGAACCATACTTGTTTACCTGCAATGTTACCTGCCCTGACTAATATGGCGGCGGCATACTTGTTTTCCTGCAATGTTACCTGCTCTGACTAATATGGCGGCGACATACTTGTTTACCTGCAATGTTACCTGCTCTGACTAATATGGCAGCATAATTGTTTACCTGCAATGTTACCTGCCCTGACTAATAATTTTAATTTTCCTGAAGGAACTCTCCTGAAGGAATCAATAAAGTACTATCTATCTATCTAATATGGCAGCATACTTTTTTACATGCAATGTTACCTGCCCTGACTAATATGGCGGCACCATACTTGTTTACCTGCAATGTTACCACCCTGACTAATATGGCGGCGGCATACTTGTTTTCCTGCAACGTTACCTGCCCTGACTAATATGGCGGAACCATACTTGTTTACCTGCAATGTTACCTGCCCTGACTAATATGGCAGCATACTTTTTTACCTGCAAAGTTACCTGCCCTGACTAATATGGCAGCATCCTTTTTAACCTGTATTGTTACTTGCCCTGACTAATATGGCGGCGCCATACTTGTTTACCTGCAATGTTATCTGCCCTGACTAATATGGCAGCATACTTGTTTACCTGCAATGTTATCTGCCCTGACTAATATGGCAGCATACTTGTTTACCTGCAATGTTACCTGCCCTGACTAATATGGCGGCGCCATACTTTTTTACCTGCAATGTTACCTGCCCTGACTAATATGGCGGCGACATACTTGTTTACCTGTAATGTTACCTGCCCTGACTAATATGGCGGCGCCATACTTGTTTACCTGC